>NC_141761.1:33475254-33781504 GCF_982258835.1 Parasteatoda tepidariorum
ACGGTCTGGGAAACATCCCGGAGGATGATCCGAAGACATGCCATCACAATTTTGATCCTTTGCGGAGGGGATGGCACCCCCGCTTCCGTAGCCCGACGACCTGCGCGAAGTCGAGCCCTTTACGGTAGCACATTTTAACGAGGACCAATGCCGCACACCTACGCAGACTGATCGAAGTGGTCACCCACCCACACACTGACCGTAGCCAGTGATGCTTGACTTCGGTGATCTGCTGGGAACCGTGTCTTAACGATCAGTCCACTGCGGGACAATTATTTTCAGTGGCTACTAAATAATGTCTATTCTATGAAATTTCTGAGTAGATTTCATTATTGGCGATCACAATGCTCGAATAAAACCATCTGGGGAGAGACCGGTTTCATGACTTTGGCCCTTCTCCCTTCCCTCTTTACAGTTGTATAGGAATGTACTGAGATATTTTCCCTTTTCATTCAATTAAAATATTTTTTAAAATTTCCATGATGCATTTTTTAGAACTATGTTTAATGTAGTTTTTAGTTCCATATAGTTTTCTAACGTAAAATATTTTTATCTATATGAAAATCAAGACATAAACTAACGTGCTTTCTTCCTCTATGTCTCTTCACACGCCAATGGGGAAAGCATCTGAAGTGCTGCCATAGATACAGAGTTCTGCTCTACGCCACCTACAGTCTATTTCGATTGACCTATTTTTCGAACTAAAAACTGTAGCATCCGCTTAAACTATTGAAATGACCACTGACTATTTAGTAGACATAATTCTGCAAAAATAACAACAAACACGAAGTTTGTTGTCTTGTTATAGAATAAGTTATTATTTTTTTAATTAATATATCTTAAAGAGAAAATAACTCATTTAGATAATGTGATTTTATTTAAGCTAACACTTTCAAATTTAATTTATTGATTTTGGATTATGAGTGCGATATAATTCTAATTATATTAAAGATTTTCGAATTCTGTGTTACAAAAAGATACAAAAGGTAAAATTATTTTTACGTGTGTGTTATATAAGAATGTAAAGAAATTACTATCTTTTTGCTTGTAAATTATAACAATTTTTCTTTACAATAATTAAATTTAAAAAAAAGGGAAGTACGTAGTTTTTGATGTGTGTAAACAATATGTATTTGTACTACGTTTTAATTTTATTAGTAACATTTTTTTCATGTGCGCATATAATTTTCGCATTTTTAAGCAATGTCAAAATGATAATCTCAAAGTATAACAGTTATTTGTTTTAAAATCAAATCTATCAAATTTTTTGGTAACTACTGTAGACTTATTCCTCAGTATGTTCCTTTTGCAGTGTCCACAGCTAATTTTTGTAATAATTTTATTGCAGGTAGAATTTTTGTATAAATAAATTTTAAATAACTGTCTTGATACCCCTAATTTTTGTATTGAATTTAAGATCTGAATTTTTTCCTTTATTCATTTATTTCTATCTTTAGATACTTTTTATGTGTAAGAAATGTAATATTCAAAATTTTATTGGTTTTTTTAATGTATCTAGTGAAATATATAATAAGAGTCTACAGTTTTAATATTTTCATTGAAAAATTTTCTTTTTATGTATTTTTAACATTTCTGACTAAAATTTTTTAACATTAACATTTTTTAACATGGCTTTTTACCCTTAAATACCACGGAAAAAAACCTGGTAAATACTATCAACTCATGTCATTTTTGGGTGGTAGTTGTTTGTTATTTATGACTAAATGGAATTTATATTATTTCTACATTATAACTAATAACAGGAATTATTTGATAGCATGTATCTAATGGTGGCTGTCGTGCGAGCAGGACTAACAGGCACAGGGTTTGGAACGAGCAAATTAATTTTATTTAAACATCATCATCAGAGAATGAATATCTTAGTGACACAAAACTGAAGTGCTCCTCAATAAAAGTTAGGGAAAATCTTGCAAAATAAATCTGTAAAATGTTTCGTTACAGGAAATAAGGAAAATTTAATAATTACAATTGGTTCATTAAATAGATAAAGGGAAAGTCTTTCTCACAGGTTCAAAAGAAAGGAAAATATCAAAAATGTTAATTAATGCATTACTTGAAGTCAAAAATAGATTAAAAGACTGGATGTGAATATTAAAGTGTGAGATAGTGTTAGTTTAAAATAATAAATTACGAAAAAGATTTAGATAAAGGAATAACTTTAAAGATTAGTTGAATATTTTGTGTTACATATATGCATTACAAATTAAGATACATTATGAAAACAATTTAAGAGGAAAAAAGTAAAACCTATGCAATTGGATGCCTATCTGTATTTCAAATTGGTTCGTTTAACTTAATTTTTAAGGAATCTATTTTATCTCTTCTATAACTTTAAATGTTTCATTTGTAGAGTTTTTGTTCTCTATTTTGGCACACAAACTAATCTAATTCTCCAATCTGTAACTCTTGACTCTAATTCTAAAAATCATGTTTCCCTTCCGATAAATTTATGTATTTCTTCTTCAATTTTCGAGATCTCAGTATATAATCTTCATCTGATTTGCTTTTGGTTTCAATCTTATCTTTCTTGGGGCAATCAAGTTGTTAGTCAACAAATCAGCAGACTCAACTTCTCAAACGAGGATAAGCCGGTAATGCACAAGGCAAGAAATATTGTTCATGGATGCCGAAGTACTGATTATGGTGATCTTTCTCTGGCTACTAAATTTAATTTGCAAGAGTTACTGTTTGCATTGGCTTTTCTCGATCTTAGCAAATCCCCCGGTCCGGATGGAATTCATGGCTACATGCTCGAAAACCTTGGACCCTTTGGAAAACAAAAACTGCTTGACTTGATTAACCTTTCTTGGAGTAAGGGGCGTTTACCTCGGGAATGGAAACAAGCCACCATCATACCAATCAAGAAACCTAATAAAGATTCTTGCTCACCTGGAGACTTTAGACCCATTGCATTAACCTGTACAACGAGTAAAATAATGGAGAAAATGGTCTTATTCAGACTCCATTTCTTTCTTGACAAGAGTAAATCTCTCCCTAGAGAGCAATTCGGATTCCGAAGAGGACACAGCACCATGGACCAAGTTCTTTTCTTCGCCCAAACTATCAGAGATGCGCAGAACCACAGGCCAACCCATCACAGCGTTGCGGCTTTATTGGACCTCACGAAAGCTTTCGACAGAGTATGGAAGGACAAACTTGTTATAAAACTTCACGATTCCTACAACATCCGAGGCAATACACTGGCTTGGATTTCAGACTATCTTCATCACAGACATATCAGGGTGAAGTTTAATGGAACTCTCTCAAATTCAGTTCACCTCAGTCAGGGTGTACCCCAGGGAACTGTCCTCAGTCCAACTCTATTCACTCTGTACATGGCCGGAATTGAGAAAACTGTTTCTCTCGGGACTCGCATCGGAATGTTTGCTGATGATATTGCTCTTTGGGGTAGCGGTGACGACGTTGCCGAGATTGAGTCGAGACTCAACAACTCATTAGAAGCCCTTTCCAAGTACGCAGATGAATTCAAATTGAGCTTCAACCCAACCAAATCGATAACCACCTTCTTCACTACTAATAAACGACTTTATAAATATGAACCATCCTTGTTTCTCAAACACCAGAAGCTCTCCTACGAGAAACACCCAAAATACCTGGGATACATTCTCGATCCCGAATTTACAAGTAACAAACATATTGATTATATTGTCTCGAAGTCTAGGAAGCGCCTAAATATTATTAAGTGTATCGCTGGTAGGGATTGGGGAGCAGATGCAACTACTCTTAGGACTTCCTACCAGGCTCTTGTTAGACCAATTCTTGAATATGGCTATCCTGTCTACTGCTGTGCTTCTCAATCTAACTTAAACAAATTGGAAAAGGTTCAACTGAGCGCCGCTCGCATCATCACTGGACTGAAACGTAGCTGCCCTTCAGAGATCGTTCTTTACGAAGCAGATCTGCAACCTCTTAACTTCAGAAGGCAAGCTAATTTAGTGAAATATTACAATAAACTTTCCAGTTTAGACCAAGGCAATTTAACTGCTATTTACCTAAATAATTGGACCTGCAATCAAAGGCTAAAGAAAAACAGTCCTTTTAGTCATGTTAAATCACAACTGTTAATCGCTGAAAATATTGAACCTCTTTATCTTCATAGCAATCTTAGTACTTGCTTGGATCTTTCCAATGTTAGTTTCCATGAAAGCCTCCCTACCATGCTTGACAAGAAAGACTGTGTGCCTGACTTCCTCAGACAATTGTCCCTGGAAATCATCAATAAAATCCCTCCAAACGACATCAAAATATTCTCTGATGGCAGTAAAATAGATAGACAGACTGGCAGTGGGGTATTTATTGAAACACCTCGAGAGAACTACACTCTTCATCAACGAAACCCCGATTTTTGCTCCGTCTTTCGAAGCGAACTAATTGCAATCGACAGGGGACTAGAGAAAATCTTGAGTGAAGGGCACCTTGGAAATACTTGGATACTATCTGACAGCCGTAGTTCAATTCAACACCTCAAAAATTGGGCCCTCATTGGAGATAAAACCAGTTTTTCGATCTTACAAAAAGTAAAGCTCATTTCCCAACAGCATGAGGTCCACTTTCAATGGATCCCGTCCCACGTCGATATCCACGGCAACGAGTTGGCTGACACTCTTGCAAAGAAGGGACTAGACCATCCAGTCCCCTCCACCTCAGAGCTTACATACCTTGAACTGTTTGCAAGGCAAAAGGCCCAGAACAAACAAAAGTGGCTGCTTCCACCTATTCACTACTGGTATAAAGCAAAAAGACCAGGACTCTCTTTATCTCTCCCTGGTGACAGGCGAACCAACACCTGCTTATCCCGACTGGCCAGTGGACACCTGAAATGTCTCACATTTTCTGCAAATCAAAAAGTCTTTCCTCTTTGCCCTAAATGCCAACAAAACCAGGCATCACCTGAGCACATCTTGAACTGTTTAGGGCTGGACTGGAATGACATTCATTCCTCTCCCATTCTGGTTTCGGATTTTCTGAATATCAACGGATTCATTGATCTGGTCTGACCCCGTCAAACCAGATGGGAATTAGCAACAACAACAACAAGTTGTTAGTGCAATTTTGCCAACTGGAGCACTGCTCCTGCACTATCATGTCTGTTAGTGCCAGGACTTAAATTTCCATTTTTGTTCTATTTCTCTTGGGAGGTTTTAGATGCTGATTGGATTGTTTACTATTTCCTCTATCTACTTTTTGGACTTTTTCCTGTTTTAATATTCTTATCAATTTCATGCCCAATTATAATTTATTTTGACTTTTTTTTTCTAAATATATATGTATATAGATATAAATATATATATATATATATATATATATATATATATATACACAGTAGGGAACTGATTATCCGGAATGATCGGGACCATCCCTATCCCGGATAACTGATTTTTCCGGTTTTCAGAATTGCTACAAAAAGCCGTTTTTTTTTATTGTTAAACCCAACTAAAAAAATTTTTTTTTGGAAATAATCTTAAAAAGAAGAAAAAATGGTGAAGTAATACACTAATGATTATTTCCAAAATGATAGTAAGGTGAACATCTTTCAAAAAAGAAAGAAAAATCCTAAAATCTCATGAGGAAAAAAAATTTTTTTTTTTAAAAAATGGTGTGAAAATTTATCGAATTTCGTTCCGGTTTTTTGGTTTTCCGGTTTTCTGATTTCCGGATAACGGGTTCTGTACTGTATATGTATATATAAAGATAAAAAAAAAATTTAAAAAATTAAAAATTTGCAATTATTAAAAAAAAAATAATGAAAAGACATAATCTTATCATCAGCTCACACAATTATATCCTCAAAAATAATGCTTTCAAATACTGTATTAATATAGCTAAAAAAAATATATCAATACAATAGTCTGAGGAACACCAATAGAGAAAAAATAATTACAACTCATTAAATGAAACTTGTTAAATATTAAATTCTTAATTTACATTTGAAATTTTCTCTTTTCTTTCATTGTTGCCATTTATAGTGGGCTATTTTCTCAATTTGTGAACTTTTGCATCCTTAAACAATATTTCTAATTAAAATATTTACTTTTTATTATTTAATAATATGCTTTTCTTAAAATGCTGAAAAAGAGTTGAAAAAGTATGTATCAGTTACATTTTGCACTTAAATTATATTTTTGAAAAAATATATTATAGGTAAAATTTTATTATTGTTCTGCGTCTCCAGCATATATTTCTATATTTTTTAGGTAATTAACTATATTATGAAATTGTTGCAGATATAGATGCATACATATTCAGATAGTGTGACTGTGCATTTGAATATGTATCAGTAATCTACATAGACTTAGGTGCACCTCCTTTCAAGTGCATCCTATCTTAGACTTATCATAAAGATATTTAAAATTATAATATGAAACAACAACACTGTGGTGAAGAGATATTTGGATGTTTATAATCATTAATTTTATTTTAATTCAAGAAAATGAAAATTGTAATTGCGACTAAAGGTTATTATTAAGGTGCTAACTTGAAACACTATACTGACTTACCATATTAAAATTAATTTGTTTTGGTAATAGGAGAAAATAATTTACTATCTCATAATAATTATATTTAAAGTTTAGTTAAAAGTTATTATTATTTATAAACTGAACTAAAAAAATTATTTTATTAATAAAAAATATTTTTATTTTAATTCATAGTAGAATTTTTTTTCTAGCAAGTGTGCTCTATAAACTGGTACGACTCCCGCATCCCGATGTTATTTACACCACTGATATGTAATAATCAATATTCTTAGAATAATTTGTATATTTTGTTCTACACATCACTTTGTATGTTTCCCCCATATTTGTGTAATTACAAACCTGTGTACAAAAAGTGCTATTGCAACACTAAAGACAGAGTTGGCGTGGTATTTACCATTTGAGGTTTTTACCATCTTGGGAATGTTTCATTAGGCTGGTAATTGGCTGTAATTATTTGTATTGAGCTCTTAAATTAATTTATAATATTGAGAAAATTTTATTTTATTTAATTTGAATTCATATAGTCAGAAACAGGGTTGGCAAGATTTTGCCGCAGGTGGAAAAAACCATGGTAAATACTGGTAAAAACCGTCCTGGCAAAAACAGGTTTTTGCCAAACAAATTTGCAAAAAGTGGCAAAAACCTATATTTTCCAAGATGAGAGGACAAAAACACATTTTTGATACAAAATTATTCCTAAAATTGAAATATATACTATGAATATAAATAATTACAAAAAAATGAACAAAATTATTATTCCATAATTAAATGATAATGTAATAATATATCATTTCAGTAGTTTAAAACATTATTGATTGGAAAATTTGTGATTATTCTCTTTTTTCCAGTGAAATGAACTTATTTTAAATTAATACATATAACTATAATTTAAAGCATAATATATCTATCAACATGTGTAGTTAATTATTGTACAAATAATAATTTTTTATAATAAATAATAATATTATACAAATAATAATATTTATTTATTTGTAAAAAAACATTTATTTTAGGATTCTAAAATGAAAAGAGATCAAAAACTTTCAATCTTTTAAAAATTATTACCCTTATATTAATCATTAATATGTTAAAAATAATTTTTTCATGAAATGTATCAAAATTATTATTCTTTATGATTGATTTAAATTTGTTTCAAGTATTTTGTAATAATATTTAATCAGCAATTTAGATAATTTGGTTTTTGCCGGTTTTTACCAGGTTTTTGCCATTATCTTGGCAAAAAACCCTTTTTGCCGGCAAAAACTCCAACCCTGGTCAGAAGCTTCTTAAATGTTTATTTTTTTGCTGTTAGCAAAAAATGATTTTTTTTCTTCAAATTCAAATAACAGCTTTCTTCAATTTAATTTTTAATACTGAAAGACATTTATTTCTAAATGGTGTTATTATTCCATTTAAAAAAAAAACTCAGAGCAAAATTTTTCTGAACATATTGAAGGGCGCCAATTCGAGATTTGCTTCAGGCACTATATTCCTTAGATACATCTCTGGTTATAAGCATGAAACATTAACCTGCTTTGTTATTAACAAAACCATATTTCTACGTATTTTTTCTAATTATTTTTATGAACTATTTTCAATATTAAGTTTTCAGATATAATATCACTAAATGATTATTTATTATCAGATGCTCCAGCTATCAGGAAAAATTGCTACTCTGCAGCGGCAACAGCTCGCTTGTCGCATTTCTAGAAGTATATATTCCAGTAAAAGTGTTCGGCTAACCTCAGAGTCTAACTATAGAAATTCTGAATCTGAAGGTAAATTTTATAATGTTACTCATTTTCGTGAAATAAAAATAAATAAATAATATAAATATAATAATAATAAAAATATTGAACTATTGTGATATTCACATTGATTGATGGATTGAACTTCTAATAATAAAGACAGAGATATGTTTTTCAAAATTTTTGTCTTCAAAGTCTTATTATCGATGTTTTAAAAACAGTGGTAGAGCGCAATGAATTAAAGACATGCTAACCCTGCCACATTTTACGGCTAACTTGCGATTTCTGGTTGCATCTCTCGCCCTCTGGAACTGAGCTGAAAATCTCACGAATTTCAACCAATTTAAAAGACAAATTTAGAGTTACCATATTTTGTTTGAAATTTTTTTTCCTTTTCCACACTGATAGTGCCAATCTATTTACTAGAAAGCTGATGGTGTTAGTGCCCCGTTTAATTTGTAGATTAGTACTGCAATGCAGAACTTTGGTATTGTTCCTTTATCAAGTTTTTCATTTGAATTTAGGGCAGTTAAAGGCAGGCACATTTTCATATCCCACTTCTATTAAATAAATGTGAAATTTATAATTTAAATTCTAATTTAGCAAAGTAAGATCTGAGGAACTATCCATTTATTTTTATTATCCAAAGTATTTTAGACTTCTTATCTACCTTACTGAATTTGTTATTTTCAAAAATTTCAGTATTCTTGAGTTATTTTATGAAGAACAGAAGTTCAATCGAGATTTCAATGAAGTACAGATTTAGGGGACCTTCAATTATATAATATTTCAAGCACATGATGTAACAAATTTTTTATGATTTAAATTTTTTATTCCAAAAAAATTAATGTTTTTGTCATTTTATTAAAAAAAAATTATGTTATTAGAGTTCAATGATTCCAGAATTATTAAGAATGGGGAATTTAGCAGAGGGACCATATGCTAAATTACTTTTGGCAAAAATGCTTAATTATTCAGAAGTTTTGTTTTTTCCCAGAATTATTAAAATTCTTTTTTTTTTAATTAAATATTTTTTAAATAATTGCATCTAATTACGAATTATTAAATATTGAGTTTTTCAAGTGAAGGGATATTTTTTGATAAAAGTTTTTATGTTCATTAAGAATTCCGTAGCTTTATAATTTTAGCATATTCAAGTCTATATGATGATTGTTTTAAATTAAAAAAATAATAATTAATGAAAATTTAAAAGAGAGCTATTCACTAATTTACATATGTAATATGATTTTATGTTTTTTTCTTTTTCTACTTAATTCAGATCAGAACCTTCATTCAGATCATCCTTATAAATAAGTGATAAATTATTATGGTAAACAGGTTTTTTTCAGTTAGTCTCCCGCATTTTTTTTTTCTCTCATTGCATTTTTGACTTTTTTTTTATCATTTATTTAAAAAAAAATTAATGTGAACTACTGTTGGCTTTTTTCCTTCTTTATTGTTGTTATTATTATAAACGCTCTTATTCTGATAGACTTTTATACTTATTATGATGTGGAATTTATACAGAAAATAGATTTAAATAGATAACTGAGGTTTACTGAGTTCAATTATCTGGCATATTTTGCTTATTCATTTTCTGTGCATTAATAAAATTTATAAAATGCAATGATTATGTTATTTTTTAGTTATTTTTTTATATTGCATATCATATTTTCATTTTTTATTAAACATTAATTTAGTTTTTTTTTTAAAGCGAATTTTATGTAATTTGACATGAAAAACCTAGAAAAGTCAGCATGAACCCTAAACTGTTTTGATTATTTTTAAGCCTCATACTTTTCTTTTTTTCTTACTAAAACTCTTTGCATTTTTGGGTACTTGGAAAAATAAATGCTTTTTAATTTAGCATCATGCATTTCCTATAATTGGAGCTGCCCTGTAGCCACTTGATATATCAAAACTGAAGCAGTAAGCATCTGAAACATTTGCAGACTGTAGCAGAATTAGAATATATAAATCGTGAAATCTGTGGCAGTAACTGGCGAAAAAAATATTCGTCACAAAATGATGTAGATTTATGAAGGATCATGCAAATCAGACTCTTCAGAAAAGGGTAATTCATCAAATGCATGTTTTGAGATTCCCTTGTTGAAAATTGATATCATATTAAAAATATTTGATTTTTAATTACTAAGGGAAAAATCAATAGCATCAACTGCCTACAAATAAAATTATTTTTCTAATTCTACAAATAAAATTATTTTTCTTCGGCAGTTTTAATTTTGAAGATCCTAAACATCAATAATAAAAAAAAAGCCCAACTTTTTTGCATTATAAAAACATAAATTTTTTTTGTTTCTTTTTCTTGAAGGGTTAAAAAAAGGATATGGTGAAAAAGAAATTTACTTACTTCCTGACATTCGAACACCTTTACCAAGCAATATGGGAATTCCTCCAATTTCTATGTTCTCTAGAGTAAGTTATTAAAATATTTACTGTTATATAATTAAGGTTTAAAGTGAATTGACAAAAAATTATCTGTAGAAAAAAAGGCCATCTAGAAATACAAATATATTTTTTTTAAAAAATCACAAGCACAACAAGAATTAATAATTATATTGCATTGTTATAGTTCTATAAAGTTAGGGTTATTTTGGGCACTTTTTCATTTTAATGTGGTGATTAGAATTCTAATCTAAATGGTAAGAAAAATTTAAAAAAATAAATTATGGCATTAATTTAATTATTTATATCACGTTAGTTTAATTTGAAGATACAAACAATTTTAGCATAGCAAATGATTTTTTTGACTTAGTTTCAGGTTGTTTAGCATAAAACAAATTTTAGACAATAAGATGGAGCTGGCTCAAAAACATTATTGTGTTATGGTTTTAAAGTGGGATTAAATCAATAAGAATTCTTTCAACGACTACAATTAGCATTTGGAAATATAGGACCACCTTGTGTTACTTTATTCAGATGGTGTACAGAATTTTGCTAATGTTGCCATTTTCTTCAGGAGGAGTACAAAAAGGAAGTCCACCCTCGGCAGTCTTCCCAGATAATGTGTACAGAAAATGTTAATGGCTAATAATCACTCTACATATTAAATGATACAGAAGGAACTTAACATTAGTTCTGTTGCCAGTTGCCATACACAAAATTATTCACGAATTACCTATGAAAAAAAAATTTTGCTGTTAGGTTCCCCATAATATAACTGAGCACCAAAAAGGGGCGCATGTCAGAATCAGTAAAGAATCCTTGGAATTGTAACCCTTAAAACACAAAACTGGTAACAGATGATGAAACATACATACTCTTTTTTGAGGTTTCAACATGTCTAGAAAGCAAAGTGTCCTTGAAAATTATTATTTTTTTCATGTCATGGTTCAAATTCATAAGACATTTTGTGAAAATGCTTTTGGTCTTCCAAGACTTTTTTGAATGTGCATATGAAACTGGCATTATATTATGGAGACATCCAGGCATTTTACTTTTGCCTATGACAAACTGCTCAATCTTACTGAGCATCTTGCATACATTAATTTACAGGTAGATGAAAAGTTGAATAATAACCGGCATCTTCTGTGAGCAAAACACTGTCCTACAAGTATGGTTTGTTACCACTCCCGATGAACACCCAATATCAAACTTTAATGACATCATTCGGTGACTTAAGAGATAGGCAATGAATATATATATTGGCTGATTTGACATGATTATTGACTATATTTCGAACAATCTACTCCCTCAGACAAATCTGTCAAAAATTTGCTTAAAGTCACACATATAGAATTGAATACTTAATTTATAGACATAGTATACAAATATATTTTAACTTTAACATGTCTATCTCAAAAGTACTAAGAATATGACTTACCTTTCAAGTTAAATTTTGGAATTTGAAAAATATGCAAGTCTGCACCGTTGAAACTGATTACTTTATTTAATAAGCATAAGTAATTGACAGTATGAAACAATTCTTTGAAAAATTCAGTTTCCACATGCATCCGATCTGACCAATTTCCAAAATTAAATTTATGCATTTTGAAAAATTTAAAATTTGCCTAAAATCAATATACAACTTTCAAGCAAACAAACTTTTAAATTTCAATTTTTGAATTAATTTTTAAGTTCAAAACGTTTAATTTCTAAAATCACTTCTCTGCTTTATCACAACTTATAACTTATATTACCAAAATTCAACATTAGCATTAATATCATTAGTTAAATTTATGTGCTCATAACATAGATTTGATTGCTGGTGACTTGGCTGCACTGTATCTAAAATTAATTTAAAAACTACTCTTATTTAATTTATTGGAATATTTTTTTGCAAAAATATTTGTAAAACAATATCAGTATTGCATTATCTTCGAAAATTATTTGATTAAGAGGGGATCTTTGACATTACATCTACTGGGAAATGTTCGGTTCCAGAAAGTTTTATTCTTATAAGCAGGGTATTCCCTTATCTGTGACACAATTAAAGGAGGTGGACAATTTTTTTTCCAAGTGATTGACTTATACACTTGACATACTAAAAATTTGCTGTCTTATATTCAAAAATAGGGAGTCGACTTACACACTGGGATGTACAGTATAAAATATATAATTATTATAATTCTATTATTATTATTATTAATTAAATTCTTTTTATTGATTCTATATGTATTATGAATCCTATTTTTAATTTAATTTTAAAATGATCTTCGTAAAAAGAAAGTAGCAGTATACATTTTAACACAATAAAATTGAAAAAGATTTTGAGAAATCTCCATGTCTTCTAATTTAACGTTAAAATTTAAAATTTCATTTTACCTAGCCTTTATATTCTAGGGAGTATTAGCTGAGATAACTATTAGAATGTAGTTATTTTTCTATTATTAGAATTTCTTCTTAATAGTAACTCAACAGCTAGAGTGCTTGAAATAAATATTTTTGTTCAGGGTGGCCTATATTTAAAATATACAATGAATTAATAGTTATTTTTTAATATACTTTAAATTTTACCAAAAATTTAATTCTTAATATTGCAATTTAAAAACTACAAACAATAAGCTTTTCAAAATATAAATAATAATATTTATATCAATAGTAAAATATAAATTTTTAGGTTTTTGATGTGACAGTTTTAACCATGGTTAAAATTGTCAAAAACTTGCTTAGGGTTGAACAAAGTTATTGTTTTTTGTTTATATGTGTACCATAATTTTCGGAGTACCATCCGCAGATTTCCTTTTAAAATCAGCTAAGCGGATTATAGGCTGGTGCTGACAATGCTCCGGAATCCACCCCGCCCGTCGAAACGTTCAGTGCCTGTTTTTCTCCCGATTATCATAATCACAATCGAATTTGCGGGTGTCTTTCCATATTTATTAATTTCTCTCTTATTTTTTTTTATTGGATTTGCCATCGCCATATAACTACGGTCAAACACAGCACACTTTCATGGCTTCATTTTTCTGAGAAAGAAAACAAAATCTACTTTTTTTTTCACTCTTAGAAACCATTTTTTTCTCTACTTGTGGTGCTACTGATTTATAAGAGGCTTTAATTTGAGAGTACAAATTTGCACTCTCATATTCAACAACATCTTTATTTCTGTTGGGCATTTCTTATCCTTGGATTGGAAAGAAATATGAATGGAATTTCTAAATTTCACAAAAACTGTGATAGCAGATAAAAAGTTCACAGAAAAGGATATTATAAACATAAATGAGGTACCCCTAGGTTTCATTTGTCCCCCCTCTCTGGAATAGAACAGTTGATTCCTGTGCGGTTAGTTTCATCGCCATTGCATCAACGTGGAATGGGGAAACTGCTTTCACTGTCATTCTGGCGTATGAAAATAGCTTGCTTCCCTTGTTATTTTCAAGTGGAAGTCAATATTGAAAAAGAATTATACCAAAGGAATCAGGATTCAGGTGAATGAAAATAGTGGATGAGGTGCAATGTCTCGACATGGTGATTGTCATCAGTATAGATGGCACCTTCTTTAACAAGTAGGATTGTTGATTATGGACTCAATGGGGGCTCCATCACAGATATAATGAAAGAAAAGTGTAAAAATTTTTAGATAAAATTATAATTCCAGGGGAGTTTACAAAAAAACTGTAAGTCCTGGATGTTGGAATAAACAAACCATTTGTAGCTCAAATGCGAGCTTTGTGGGAAGACTGGATGTTTAACACTTAATATACTTACACTAAGACAGATGGGAAAGTTTGTTGGACAACTTACGCGGAAGTGTGAGTGAGTAGAGCAGTGAGATGTGGTAATGACTAAGACCCTAACAAATGCTTTTTGATAGGATGGGATATTGCCTCATTGTATGAAAAATGAATCCATAACTACAAAAATTATGGACATTTTGATTGGTTCTGAGGAAGAAAATAACGAAATGGAAAATATTAATTTAAATTTGGATCTTAGAATTATTTAACTCTGAATCAGACTTAGAAGGGTTTGAATGAATTAATTTTTGTATTTATTTAGTATTGGCATTTGTTTATTGTAAAATTATCTATTATTTCATAAAAGGAACTAATTTTCAAACATTTGTAATTTTCTTTGTTTAATGTTTCATTTTTCAATATATTTTATTCCGTATCTCATAATTAAAGGTTCATAACCTTTTTATTTAATATTTCATTTTTAAATGCAAGTGTTTTTATTTTATAACTTTATTCATGCTTTACCCTTGTATAATAGAATGGTATATCAGTGCAGATAAAGTTTTGAGGCTGATTATGCGGTGCTATTTTTCTTCACTTCAGAGAATAGCGTTTGCAGGTTATGCATCGCTGCAGATAATATTTCGAAGATTATGGTACTTTGTATAAAATTATATGATCATTCTAAGTAATATCTGTTTTTGATATAGGACACTAATCAAGAGTTTCCAAAACCAGCTGGTGAAAACTGTGAAATATTGACTAAGCAGTTGCCAGTTGAGAGGTATCAAAATATTTGCAGCCAGGCTGCAATAACAGCTGGGGCAGTAAGTTTCAAAATTATCCCATAAATATTTTAAAGTTTAGTTCTGTATTGATAAATTATCTTGTTTTCATTAAACATGAAAAAAATTATGTTGTTTTTCATATTTTTATGAAAAAATTTTTAGTATAAAGAAAATTTTCTTAGTCTATCTATTGAGATTAAGTAGTAATTGTCTTTTATTTAAACAGAATTTTAAAATGCAACTTAAACAAATAAAATAAAAAAAGTGTGAGTACAACTGAAACATTCTTGGAATTTTTAAACCCATGAAATCATTGGTTCCTGTTAAAAATAAAAGTGGTTTTTTAAGCATCTTTTCCCCTCAGAAGTTTGTGGTTAAGGCACTGAACTGTCATTGTGAAAACTTGGGGTTCAATCCCCGGTGGCAACTTGAAGACTACCCAGCCTCATATCAATGGGTACCTGCATGTCTAAGAATTAAAGGTTGCCTGCGTGCAGTGCTGACCACATTGCTACAGTCATGCTGTTGGTCTCGAATTGTAGAGCTTCAGCCTCTATGACTCCCTGGCCCACAACGGGCTGTTGCGGGGATGCTTTACTTAATTTTTTTATTTATTGTTTGCCACTTATTACTAACCCACAACTCACATTGTTTGTTTTGTAAAAATTTACCTTAATTTTATCAAAAAACTTTTTATTTAATTTTTTTTCTAATTTATCACTCATTTAAGTACGCAATTCAATAGTATGAAATTGAAAGAACACAGTCTACATTCTTTATTACTACTCCACATTACAGCAACCATTCCAATATAAAGACTAATGCACTATGTCCCGTTTGCTATATGCTAATGTTATTTTAATATCCATTTCAACCGCCTCACTGAATAGTTCATTCCAACATAGCGATCAAAATCTAATAATTTGGTTAAGAAAAAATTTAAAACAAATTAATTAAACCATTATTTCCTTTGATGTTGCCATACATTACACCTGTTTGACACCTTGTAGCTATACATTACACAAGAGTCTCTCTAAATTCGTATTTTAAATCATTGGTGCTCATAACTTATGATCATTTATAAGCTGTGTGACTGTTTTTTAAAAATTTATAAGCTGTGTGACTGTTTTTTAAAAATATACAATATATTTTTCAATCATACTTTTCTTGTTTGAAAATAGTATTCTCTTTTTTTGTGAATTGTTACTCTTTTTGTGTGGTTTTATTTTCAAGTTAAAGAGTACTTATGGGGATATAATAACATAGGAAAAAATTTATGTAGCTTTCAATTTTTCTGTTAGTCACAAAATTCTTTTTAATGTAAAGCATCTTTTAAGCTATGATTTAATATTTATGGTATTTTTGTGCACTAACGATATAACAACCTCTCATTGTAACATCAGATTTCGTCCAGGCTAGGAAAGTCATTCAATCTAACGTCGCCGGTATTTCCACCCAAAAAATTAAGTACTATATTATAAAAAATTTTTTTTAGTTATTTGAACTTGATTCCTTTGTCCAAAAAAACCTCAAAAAATCTAAAAAATACAAATATTAAAGTTTTCTTTTAAATTTCAATATAGTGTTACTAAAATCTATTGAAGTTAAAATCTCATTGCAATTTTTTGCTAATTTGTGCAGTGTAGTGAGAAAATGCTTTATTTGGATAAAAATGCTTTTAAGTATTAAGAAAATTAATTAGCTTTTTATTAATGTATGGATTATGTCTTTATAAGATTCTTTTTGGTACTTGAGAAATATTTTTAAAACTTTTTCATTGAAGTCTTTGTGAAAGCTTAGCATTAAGATATTGCATTGCAGAATATTGTGATAAAATGTTTTTTAATTTTGATATACATTTTTAGGAAATTTTATTTGGTTCTGGTAAAACAGAATATGCAGGTTATGATTGTCCTGAACTTCTAAAGAGAGGTACTTATAAATTACATAATTTAAGCTGATTGTCTTATTCTTTTTATAAACAATTCCATACTTTTAAAAAACAGGTTGTAAACACAGCTGAAAAAAGCAGTATTGTGATTTACTGCTTGCTCATTCCTGAGTTTTAAAGCAATAGATTTAGTATAGTTTTTCTGTTTCTGTCTGTTTTTCTGTTTGTTCAGTTGTGCAATCTTACCAATGGCTATAGCCTTAGCTTTAACTTAAATTTAACTGACTGAATAAAAATAAGATTTATTAATACACTTTTTGAATAAATTAATGAAAAACATTTGTTGTTGTTTTTTTCCTCTAAGTTTTTGTTCGTTGTGATTGGTGGACACAAAAATGAGAAAATATAACTTAAAAATATTCATTTAATTACTTTCAAATTGAATATATGTATGTTTTCTGTAAATTTGACTGAAGATAATGTACAAATGAATATACAGAAACCATGTTTATTATCTATGTATTCATGTGTATATAAACTTTAAAATACTGAGGAAATAAGCGAGAAGTTTCTCACTGTGCATGATTATGTTGGAATATGTGAAAGACCAATCTCAATTAAGCTTATAGCAATACCTATATAAAAAGCAAAACATCATTAAACAAAAATATTTTAGCTGCATGCTGTACAGATGACATTTATTAAATCATGATTTGGCATAAAATATTTAGAGCTATGTTGAATAGAACAAAACTGAAAAAAAGGTGGGGGGGGGTGTACAAAATGCAGCAATTTATTTTGGATGGCTTGATAATTGGACATTTCTTTTCTATAGTCCAAGTAATCACATGTTTTATGACTTTAAAATGTTAATATATTTAGTATTTTGGCTGAAGAGTAAAAAATGTAACGATTTTTGTTATTAGGAATTTTATTTTTGCTTTAACCTGTGTGCCTATTTTCAGACTGCATTTTCAGTTGTTAAAATTGTGTTCAGAAATTTTTTATAAATGGTATCACTTTTTCTTATGTCATTCATGCTTTGTTCAAAAAGAGACATTAAATGTATGGCTCTTTTTTTAAAAAAGTGTTTTTAATTTAGATAATATTAGACATTAGATTTAAACTTTAGAATTAGACATTAGATTACATTAGACATTAGAATTAAACATTAGAATTAAATAATTCTAAAAATATTCATTTTGTTATGAACTTTAGAGTGCCTAAATTTTGCAACGGGTGAAAAATACATCATTTCTAAAAGTGCTGAATCACAATTCACAATCTTTCAAAATTTGTTAACAGTTGTGACTTACAAAGTTTTCAAGAACTTTTGAAATCTTAGAATCAACTTGTGTTTTATCATTATTGTGTATAACAGTGTTTCCCAAAGTGTGGTATGTGTTCCCCCAGGGGTACTGGAACAGTTTAGAAGGGATATGCGTTCTTATGCGAAATATCTGGCAACAAACAGAAATTTCAAAAACTTTTATTTAAAAACAAAGTTAGCCATGTAAAATTAAAATTACAAATTTTTCTATTGGCTATTTTCTGCAGAGTTAACAGTTTATAATTAGTGGTGTAAACAGCCTTTTGTGATTTTTAACTATTGTGCAATTTTTTATTGTAAAAAATGCATTCATTTTTTTTTATTAGTTGTACACAACGTTACTAAAAATTTAGAAAGGGTACACAAAAGCCATAAGTTTGGGAAACACTGGTGTATAACAATGATTTCATTGCAATGTTTATTTTTTAATATTTATATAAACTATACATTGGTAATTTTTTTCCTTTTAGACTTTTTAGATCTGTTTCCTCATAGAGATTTAAGGTATGATGAAAATCTAACTGTAATTACTATTTGCCAAAAAACAGAAAATGATATGAGTGTCTGGAGTGAAGCAAGTGAAGTTGAAAGTGTTAAACGTGAACAATTTGTAAGTAATTCATCGTTTTCTTTCTTTTTTATCTAAATGTTTTTTGGAGATCTCTAACATGTACTTATTGTTTTTTACGCAGGATTTAATTTAAATTTTAATATTGAAAACAAAAAACAAAAGTTTCTTTTGAACAAAAATTAAGTGTGCATAAAAACTTCTTAATAAAAAAGTGTAGCATATTAGTTAGATTTCCCTTTTAGTTTGTCGAAATTTATTTTTACATCTTTATCTAGGCATTTATATCTATAAGCTAGTTAAAGTTATTAGTTGCAATTTTAATTTGCCTTATAAAATTTTTTAATATTTAAAAAGATAGAAATAGTTTAACAAGTAAGAATTCTTACTTTTAAGGACAAATAGTTTTCAATCAAAACTCTTCTTTGCCAGTCATTAAATATAATTCTGCTCTTGAGAATGTAGAGTGTTCTCTATAATGACTACACTTGTCAAATTTACAATACTAATGTAAAATATAATAATAATAGTTCCTACTTATAATATTTAATTGAGCAGCAGTATTAAACCTGCAGTGTGTAATTGAAAAAAGAAAGAAAAAAAATCTTTTTCTAACTCTGACCAATCATTTATGCCATGCTATTATAGGAACAATGTAAGTGCTTAACTGTAGTTTTCGAGAAAAGCGGCTTGACAATCATTTTCTTTCTATTACTATTTCTATAAATAGAAAGTACTTCTTTCTATAAATAAAATTTCAAAAAAAAAAAAACTGATAAAATAAAATTCGTTTTCGAAAGAAAAAAAATTTGCTGTAAAAAGCTTATCATATAAAAATTCCGAATACATAAAAATCTCAATTTTCAATTTTTTGTTGCCTACATTGTTTCTTCTACTGCACGTCAGTATTAAGGTTCAGATGACCAAAAGAGATATTGAAATCACCAAAAAGTTATGGGGATTATATGTTATACAAGAGAAGAATATATAGAAAATATATATATAAGATAAGAATATATATAATATTATGTAGATTCAATAAAAAAATATGAAAGACTTACTTGCAAAATTGATCAAGATAACACCTGAGAATTGAGGAATCATAAAATATTATTTTCGAACAAAATATTGACAACTAAATAATTCCATAGGTAATTCAACTTTGAATAATAATGTGTTCTCATCTTGTAATGATATATCAAAAGTCATCATAGAGGGACAGACAGGTTCTGATGGGATATTTTGTTCAGTTCCAATGCTATATGAAAATAATATTAGTGGGACTTCTATGCTGGTTAATACTTGTTTTGCTCTTTTTTTCCCCCTCTTAATCTTAGCTTATTGTATTCTTAAAAATTTTGTCTTTAGAAATTCTAATTTCCACTGCATCAAGCAACATTAACAATAACGTTTTAACATTGTGGTTAGTTAAAAATTTAGGAAATTATCATTAGCTGTAGTATTTCCAAGCATTTCTATTATCATTGTTAAAGTTGAAGCATTTATAAATGGCTCAATTAGATAAATTTGTTAAAAATATTGTTTTTTTTTTTCCTTCCAAATAAAGAGCTCATCCTTTCAGCTCATCCAATTTCATCTCTATAGCAGCATTTTCTGGGCTACAGAGTTGCCTACATATTATTTTTTACAAGTTCAACAGCTAATAATTTTCGAACAAATGTTAGAATTTTCCAATCCATTGTACTCTCAATATTTTTCCCATATGCATTGAAAATTTCAAATTTTTAAGTGTTTCAGTTTCTGCACACCAAAACAGAATTTTATATAAATAAGTAAAATGTAATATTAACACTCAAAATAGTGGCAGCAGCTCTTGAAATTTTTTAATATAGAGAGAAATGTGAAAAAGAATAGATTATTTTTTTGAAAAGGAATAGAAACTAATTTTTTCAGATTTAATGTCAATTTTCTTTCCTTTTCTTTCTTTATTTTTGTTAATAAACATGTCAAATATTTAGTCAGTACAATTTATTTTCTACACAATTACAGAGAATATAACTTGAAAAAATTGCATGAGTAAAGGGTCTGTGCAGATATTTTTTGAAAAATCCAGTTTTTGTAATTGAAATTTTTGTAATTTGTAGAAAAACTACTCATAATTTGTGAATTTAAAATTAGCATTAAATCATATTCTTTCAACCAGAGTCCTGTTTTCATGAATTTATTTGAATAGGATCTTGTTATTGTTAAAATAGCGAAAAACACTTAACTTTCAAGGAGTTGTAGACTGTAAATAGACTCAAGATTATACTTAACCCTGTAAAATTATAATAAAAATATACATGAAATTTTAAAAAATAAATACAAATTACTACTACTAGATTAGGTATGCAACAAATAATCGGTATTCGGCCTATTGTGCTCAAATGTTGAATGTTCATTTTTGGTTGAATAATAAAGTATTGAACTGAATATTGAAAACAATCCCCTCGCCTACTCCTGCTACATGCAGAGTGCCAATCTCTGGCATCATCATCTTCTGTGCAGAGGAAAATTGAGAATGAAGAGGGATGGAAAGAAGGTTGAGGATGAAAACAAAACTTTTAAATCCGTTTTTTGTTTTCTTTTTTTAGCAAGGATTAGTTTACTTTTATAACAAGTGTTTTTCAAATCAAACACATTTTTGAAGGATCTATTTGAAAGATAAAATATTGTGTAAGGGCTTCATTTTAAAGATAAAACATTTTGTTAAGGGTCTGTTTTTATGATTAAATATTTCATGAAGGGACTGTTAACAGATCCAACTTTCTTCTCAACAGACACCTGATAAGACTTTGGTTTCCAGAAGCATATTCTGCTATATTTTAGTTTTAACCTTGAACTGTTTTATCTCGAAAGAAAATAAAAAGTTTTTTTTTCCTTCATTTTTTGTGTGATTTGGCAAATAAATTTAAATATTTTATAATACCTGTTGGGTTGAGGGGCTTAGTAAGTCATGAAATCTAGCTGAGTAGACATTTTATTTATGGACAACAAATAACATTAATACATGATAGGATTAAAAGCAAGAGTGAGAGAGAAGGGAGAACATTCAACCAAATTTTACATATGCATTGTCCACATGTTAAGCTCCATCTACATGCTGACAACTTCCTCTGCATTTGAGAGTGGATAAGTAAAGGCATTGTTGTTTATATTTAATAAAACTCAACAATCCCTAGCTAAAAAAAATATCTTTAATGATACAAGAATTTTTTGTTTCTTCAAAAAATGTTAGTTGCATTTATTGGTATTAGTTGTATAAAATCAAATTTGCAATGAACACATGGTTAAATTACATGGTTTCTTTCAGTTTGTCATGGCTGCAAATATGGTAGTGGATCATTTAACTTCCTTCTACTACTGGGCAGACTTTATCCATCCATCTTCTGGCACTGTAGCAACAGATAAACCTCGTTTTAACCAATTAAATGTAAGTATTATAGGCTTTACTCTGATCATTTATAATCTTTAAAGTGAAAATATTCAATATTCATCGAAACATATTCAAAGTTTGGCCAATGATGTCCTTACATGAATGTTTGGAAGAACAATGTTTGGTGAATATCTGAAATAGTTGTTTAAAGGAAAGCACGCTAAAGTTTTTCAAAGATTTAAAAAAAAAAATTCTTGCATTTTTCAATGATCTATCTTTTTAACAATTATACCCAAATGTTAAACTGATTTTCGCAAAAATGTAGGAAGTTACAGCATAGTATGTCAAGCAGGGCGCACAACGCAGAATGCTCTGTGTTATGCATGATCAAGTGAACTTTTACACTCAATTGATTAATAGATTTTCTCACTCCTATCAAAACATTTTATTAAAATACTACTATTCTAAATATTTTCATTAAATAATTTATTTAAATTATGTAATTGAAAGGAAAAAGGTACTTTCAATACAAATATTAAAATTGCTACATGTTTTCTGAATAAAATTTTTAATAAAATGAGATGAAAGTTTTAAATAATGATATTAAGAGACAGGTTATGAAAGATAAATCCCCATGACCTGCCAGATTAATAAGTGAGTATTTGATTGACGATTTGAAATGCAGGAAGAGATCAATTATAAGTGCTTTATCACAAGTGACCACTCACGAAAATCAAGCCAATCCCTCAATTTCAAATGTAAATATTTAAACAATTTGGCATAAAATAAACCCCTAAGAATTCATTAAAAGTTAAAGTAAGCCTAATGTTAATGTAATGTTATTGAAGAAAGAAAGATTAAAAATATATTTTGATACTCAGTTTTTGAGACATTCAATGATAAAGTTTCAATGAAATAGTTTACTGTTTCTTATATTGAGAAAGGAAAAGAATAGAAATATTTGCATTCACTCTTTATAAAATTAAATAAAGATTAATTAACAGTTCTACTTATTTAAGGGATTAGGAATTAAATATGAGTAGTAAGTAATGAAATAAACAAAAATTAAAAATCTAGGAAATATATAATGCCTTTAATGTCATGACAGTGACTGCCATTTTATTCTTTTATTCCATCTTAAACTGTGCTAGCTGTTACAATACACATGGATGATATAAATGAATTCTCCAAAAATGTGTTAATAAATTGTAAAAAAATACAACAGCAAACGAGCCATAAATAAAAACTGACTCTTCTCTCTCATTACCCTTAATTTCTAGAAGGTGGTTAAGTTAAGAGGTGGGTGCAAACCTCTTCAAAAAGATCTTCATCTAATGTTCGCTTAAGGAGTTCTTATTCTCGCTCTCTTGGATTACAGGTTAAACCTGTAATTTGTGTGTGTGTGTTTTTTTGTACTAAACATACTTTTAATGGTAATACATTATTAGACAGCAAATTCCTTTCAAAAAAGATATGAAATAAAAGAATTGCTTATCAAATTAGGAGAAATAGCGTCATTGGTAAATTTTAGAACTTCTATGAATTTTATTTCAAAACTTTATAGCAATAAAATGATGCGATTTGGGGCTTTGAGTAAGTAATTTAAAACTACATGTTTCTCAGTTTTTAGATTTCGGGCAGGAAAGGAAGGGACTCTTGAATATTGTGTTTTCCTTATACACAAAGCCCATATCAATCTGTTGGGAACCGGTTTACATTATGTCTGTGAAAGTTACCTTTCATCTTCAATGTGTATTTCCTTTGGTCAAACAATGAAAGTATTACGAGTGAAGAAATCTTAAATTATTAAGAGGTTTATTAATTTAACTCATTGTTTTTATGCATGAAGGTTTTGTAATTAGTGTCCCAAGCTGCCTATTCCAACAGGTGAAGTTGAGAAACTTTTTTTAGGCTTTTCTGAAATCAAATTATTTACTGCTCGAAAAATATGGAGAACATCAAAGTTAAAGGGTTTTAGAAAGCTTTTATTTTTTCTTAGTTGATTAAGAACCTTAATTACTTGTTTTAAAATTTACGATTACAAAAAATTATTATTACTCGTGTTAGCTATAAAATAAAAAGGTAAGTGACATCATGTTAGAAATTTATTTATACTTAATGAGAGCAACATCTAGTACTGTGTATCGAAAAAATGGCTGAAAATTTCAAAAATCAATGGAAGAAGATAAAAATGTACTGTTTACTTTCTTCTGCTTACAGAAATAGATATTTATTGTCACCACGTTTCAAATTTAGTTTAAAAGTTCTTCAGTAGATGGCGGTGTGAACTGAGAATAACTATAAAACATTCTTTTCACTGCTTGCCAGACTATTCAAACTTAAACGTTTGCATTAGTGTTTAATAATTTTGTTCTCAAACTGTGAAATGAGTTAACAGTTTATAATATTTGTCTCTTAAATATTTACAAACATTAGGTTTTTTTTTTTTTTTTTCAAGCTGCATGTGAAACAAACTGTTAAAAAAACTTTGTTTTTACATTAATTATTAATCCAAATACTTTCTGTTATTATTTTTTAGAATTCATCTGTTCCACTTACCAATGCAACTATGTATCAAACTGATTTAAGATATGCTCATCTTGGTTTCACCATTGATGATATGGGATGCTGTAGAATCATATCACACCATAAGTGGGGAACACATATTTTTGTGGGAGCCATATTCACTAATGCCAAATTAGAAAGCAAAGAAGTTCAAGTGTTATTAAATAAGGAACGTCTTTTGCAAGAAAAATTATATTAAATTATAATATTATTTGTTTTTTTCCTTCTGTATATTAAAAATTGATTCTTTATTTTAATGTTGCTTTGTTTTGTGATTGGAATTTTCACACAGTTTTATTGCATTCCATGTTCTTATACCGTTCCTTAACAGTGACATATATTTCAGAAAAATGAACCAAAAATGGAATTTTTTTTTTTTTTTTGACTGTTTAATTTTGTTCTTTATATTATCATAAAAGTTAGAAAATTTTTTCTATTACAAAAATAAAATCTTAAATGCAATTACTAATGTATTTATAATTTGTACTTACACATTAAAAAGTAACATCTTATTTAATTAGAGCGAATTAAACACAATTTTGAAGCTAAATATAATGTAACTAGTATAATATAATATAAAGACACAACAATAGGATTTTCAATGCATAAATTTTTCAAATCTTTTACAGTATGGTATATCCCAAAACACGGTATCACACACAAGCCCATATCCCACTCTGCCCTCGACCGAAGTCATAATCTGGGGAAAACTAGGACCGCTAATGCCATCCATTAGGAAAATAGTGAATTAAGTATCATAAAGTAGAAACGAACTCAGCTTGGGCTTCACAAAATAGAAAGGTTAATTTTTCTTCCGCCTGAAGTCAGTTCGGGCATTACAAATACTGCACGTAGTAGTTGCCCGAACTAGATTCGGGCGACACTGGCAAGGGGTTAATGAAATTAGAATTCAGTTTTCATTAATGTGGCCAGATGAAGTTTTTATATACATACATATTTTTTTATAAACTATTATAAAAATTAACTTTTAAAAAAATTTAATAATAACATTTTCAGGAGCAAATAATACTAAATTTGTTTTTGTCTTTATCTCAAATATATATATGTCCTGCTATCACAAAGGCTCCTCCTGAAAGTAAGTTAGGGATAGTACGCTGCTATTGAAAGAATATAATTTTTTAAAGGGGGGGACCAAACTAATAAATATCTAACCTAACCATATCTCCCTTCTTAAACCAATGCAAAACATCTTTTATCTTATTGACTACAACATATCTTACTAGGCAGCTCTGCCCCTGCTTGCTCTGCTCTCTCGTGACTGCTTCGTATTTGTCAGGTTTTTTTTTCTCTAAAAGTCAATATTTTTCAAAAAGAATAAAGGTAATTTTGTGAATACTATTGCATATAATTATTATCATAATTTAATGTTATGCATTTTATTAGGTATATTATAAAGAAATGAAAGATTACCTAGATTTTAAAAATAATCTTTCTTACTTAAAAAGAAATTTAACTTAGAAATGTGACACAATAAGACGAAATAAATGAGAAGTAATTTTACTGAAAAATGAGAATATTATTATAACTGTTCAAATAGGAAGTGGTTCTTATCTTGCTTGAATAAGATTTTATGCAGTTTATACTCATAGGCCATTTTAGCGACCAATTAATTGAGTCTCATTTTTTTATTCCATATGTAATTTTAATGTCTGCACTGAATGCTGTTGTTTTAAGTCCATTAAATAACAGCACACTACTGGGTTATTTTAGTGTCCATTCCACACTGGGTTCTTCATTCCAATTTAGTGACCAAAAACCAGCCATGTGATTTCAAGAAAGTTTCAAGGAAATTTTTTAAACCATTATTTCTTTTAATTTTACCACACAATAAATGTAAAACACCTTTAATCGTCCAATTAAGGAAGAGCGGCATGATTCTACGCCCCAGGTGATTGTAATTTATGGTCATTCATAATCTGAGTAACTTTTTTTTTCAAAGGTTACAATAAATTTATCAATCATACTTTTCGAAGTAAAAAATTTTATTCACTTTTTTGTGATTTATCAGCCGTTTTGTATAGTTTTTACTATAGAGTTAAAATAAGTTATCTTTTCAGTTATCTTGACGGGTGTGTCAACCAGCATATTATTTTTAATTCAAACAATCTCCTATCCTCCTATATTATTTTTAATGCAAACAATCTCCTGTCCTCCTATATTATTTTTAATTCAAACTATCTTCTAATCTCCTATATTATTTTTAATGCAAACAATCTCCTATCCTCCTATATTATTTTTAATTCAAACAATCTCCTATCCTCCTATATTATTTTTAATTCAAACAATCTCCTATCCTCCTATATTATTTTTAATTCAAACAATCTTCTAATCTCCTATATCATTTTTAATGAAAATAATCTCCTGATCTTCCCATTTTTATTCACGTTTTCAAACACAATGTAAAAAAAATATATATAATTTAGAATTCAAGTATAAGTTTGTTTGCAGTTTCACTCACTGAGATGTGGTGACACTACTTTTAAAAAAAGTTATCTCAATGTACCTTTGTTTTCAGTATTTCAATTTCCTTTAAGCTTTGTGTGCATTTCCATTGGAATTAAATTAATTGAAATTGCTCTCTCTATATGACTTATTTTTTCCTCAAATTGTACATTTTGTAGTAAGTTAAAAAAAAAAAAAAACTTTTCTATTACTAAAGTTAAGCACTTAACATGTGCATACCTTAAATTTTCGTAAAGGTCGGTAGGCATCAGAGGAATGATTAGAACATATACTTGCTTTCATTTTCAGTTTAACTTAATTATGGAAATCTGATAAGTCTTTTGATATTATTAAACCTCAGATTTAATATTAAGTTACTTTTATATGTGAATTTGTCATTATTGATTGAATGGAAAATAGACATTGACGTTCATACCATTTATCCTATGGGTGTCATATTAAATTTTTCCTGTCCTGAGTTGAATGGGACATTTGTCGATGACTTCTTAATTTCCTAAAATCTAAAGTTTGATTTCCCTTTGCCCCATTTTTCATTTATGCATTTTAAACAGGCTAGCGAGGCCTTATTTTCTTATGTATATTTTCATGTTGAACTGAATGGCAACTATCCCGAGACGATGTAACTAATAGTTTAGAAATTATAAGGGCTTTATGAACAAAAACCTTTGAATGCCCAAAGAAAAAATTACATCTGTTGCGCTTACATGGGCCCCTGACGGTAAAAGAACAAGAGGAAGACCCAGACTTACCATCCAGCTAATTAAAAGAATGTAGAATATCTGGCTGGGAGGAAGCAAGATCTATTGCTAGAGACAGGAGGCGTTGGAGGGATATGCTAGAGGCCTTAAGTGCCCAAAGGCACGTAGAGGATAAGTAAGTAAGTATGTACAAAAGTAAAAATTTGTGCTTGTACCTATTAACGCATCTGATATTGTTATTTAAATAAGTGGGACATTGTTTTCTATGTATAATTTTACGCTGAATCGAATGAAACTATACACGTGTCAGCAAAACAAATGGTTTAAAAGCGGTTTTATGCATAAGAAGTGTTATTCTGTGTCATTGCTTTGTACACTTTTTATTTTGCTGTGCATGGACTATCTGGGCACATGAGGTACATTTTTCGATGATTTTTTTTTTTTTGCATAATTGAATGAGAAAAAATTCGAATAGATTTAATAAATAAGTTACAAGGTTTTCTTCATAATATGTATAATTCAAAAATAGTACATTTTATACATATAAAAAAAATTCAACTTTTGAAATATTAGCGTTTTTTGTTTACTTTTGACCTCATTTGATTAAATGAGAAAAAATACCCGATACCTCACTTGTCTGTACAGCAATGGTCCCGTAGTGGACTGATCGTTAAGACACGGTTCCCAGCAGATCACCGAAGTCAAGCATCACTGGCTGCGGTCAGTGTGCGGGTGGGTGACCCACTTGGATCAGTCTGCGTAGGGACCGAGGGTGTGCGGTATGGGTCCTCGTTAAACTGTTCTACCGTAAAGTGCTCGACTTCGCGTGCAGGTCGTCGGGCTACCGAAGCGGGGGTGCCATCCCCTCCGCAGAGGATCAAAATTGTGATGGCATGTCTTCGGATCATCCTCCGGGGTGTTTCCCAGACCGTCGCCAATAGCCCATTGTGCAGCTCTAGTGCGACGTAAATTAACAACAGCAACAGTTGTACAGCAATGTTAGACGCGTAAATAAATACACGCACAAGATTATATTTTTTGTACTTAAAATGCTTATAACTTCTAAACCACTAGTCCGATTGTCTCCGGATTGGTCTCATACAATTTAGCATGGTAAATTGCATTGGAAAATTTACATTACGTCATCAGATAGTTCCTGAATATCTTTGTAAATTGTTTACGTTTCAAAAGATAAAGAAGCACCGATCATGGATATTAACTCTTGCAATTTTTGAACTATTGGTTTCTTTTGACTCATGTATAGTCTCATTTCATTTATCGTAAAAGAATGCTTAGAAACAATGTCTTACTTGTTTAAATACTAATATCAGATGCGTAAATAGGTGCAAGTGCAACACAGTAATTTTTATTGCAAGTAGACAAATCGACGCAATCATCGATTGCGGAGCTGAGATTTTTATTTTGAATACGTCCCATCTTCCGTCTTTACAAATCGAAGCTTACAGTAATTTTTTATGCATAAAACCCTTTTAACTTCTAAACGATTAGCCGGATAGTCTCGGGATTGGTCTCATTCAATTCAACGGAAAAATATAAATCAGAAAACATACTTCACTTGCTTGTCAAAAAGTAATTGCATTTTTACCACACATCACCACTATTTCCTTCAAAAGAAAGAAAAAAGGAAAGCGAACGGAAGAAAGTAGGGGAGTTTTAATAATCATTTATAATAACCTAAAAGCTTCCTATGGAACTAAAATATTAGGCATAATATATTTCCGTTGAAAAAGTACGAAGCGATATGGTATGAGAAAATCGCATTCCTAGTATTTCCTTCTAACGTTAATTCATTTTCTATTACAAGTTGAAAATCAAATTTAGTTTTAAACTTATAAAACATTTCTAAGTTTTAAATATTTTAACGCAACCTATATCAATTTAAATATCTATAAAGCATAAGTATTAGACCCCAATTTTAAATTTAACCTCACTTCAATTTGTCAATTTTGAACATCCCCCATTAAAAAGTTACATTTAGTGCTAACTATTAAGTTAAGATTTTATCTTCTCGCTTTATCTTATGGGGAATTTTATTATTGTAAAATTTATCTTATTGTGAATTTTATTATTGTGTTAACTTGATTATATCTTGAGATACTTTTTGGTACATGAAGGTTGACATAGTCTATAATAAAAATCCCCTCAGATCTAAAACACAAATGTGAAGCTGCAACAGGAAAACATACATAAAAATAGAAAGTAAAACTGAAAAAACCGCAGTACCCCAAGAGCGAAATAGAAAATAAAAATTAAAGCAAAAAAACGGAAACAAAACCGCAATAGCCGAGAAAGGCAAATCAGGGCAAAATGCATTTCCACGTTTCATGGAGAGATGGCGTAAAACTAATTCGCGATCGCAACACTCGAATACGTCATCTGGGGAGAGACCGGTTTCATGCCTTTAGCCCTTCTCCCTTCCCTCTCCTCCTCTTTTCATTTATATAGGAATGTACTACGATATTTTCCCTTTTCTTAATATTTTTCCTTTTTACTTAATAAAAATATTTTCTAAAATTTCCGTGATACTTTTCTTTAGAACTATGTTTAATGTAGTTTTCAGTTCCATATAGTTTTTCAAGTTAAAAGATTTTAATCTATAGGAAAATCAAGAGAGAAACTAACGTACTTCCTTCCTCTATGACTTTCCACACGCTAATGGGGAAAGCATGTGAAGTGTTGCCATAGGAAAAGAGTTCTGCTCTAGATGTATATACTTTTGCTATCCAGAAACTATCTGAACATGTAATGTAAATTTTCCGCAGCAATTTTTCACGTAATTGTATGAGACCAATCCCAAGACGATTGAACTAATTTATAAGTTGTAAGCGTTTCAAGTACAAAAAATACAATTTTGAAACCTGATTTTATTTACACATTTTGCATTGCTATACGGACTAGTGAGGTACTGTTTCCTATGCATATTTTCGGGTCTCTATCTTTTAAGGAATTGGTAACTAATTTTAAACCATAGTTTCTACTACAGCAGGGCCTGATAAACCTCTGAAAATAGGGGAAGCATAATAGGATTTTGGGGCCCCCCTAACTTGAGCAAAAGAAATTTTTGATATTTTTCGCCCATAAACAATACATTTAAAGAGACAAGAACCATGTGAAAACTATTAGAACCTTAGAAAGGAATACAGAGATCTTATGCAATCATGTTGGGCCCTTCTTTACGTGCTTTATAGTAACAAAAACATGTTAACAAAATTTAAATATTCCAATAAATTAAATTATAAAATTACTTGTTGTTATACGAAAGGTTCTTTGCAAGATTAGTCTCTTATTTTACGCCAATTCGTTTACTAGCGGCAGAACAACACAAAATTCTAATTCAGCATAAATTATTGTTACTGCACCAGAAAAATCATACCAAATAATTTTCAAACATGAAACAAAAATATTTTTCGTACTGATAGATATTTAAAAGTCTTGTGTGTTTAGTTCAACAATAAAATGCAGAGTAAAATTAATTTGAGCACACATGATAGAGAAAGAAGATTTTTAAAAAAATAAGAAAATTCATAGGTTTATTACCATTACATATGTTTTTTTCTCGCTGTTAAATTCGCAAAATCTTCAATAATATCTGCAAATTGTAACCTATTTGTAATATCGCTCTCTTTTGCCCAAAAGGGCTAAACTACTTAATTTATTATTTGAAAGAGTTGATCTCCACCGATTTTTTATTCTTTTCAATACAGAAAATGAACGTTCACTAGTGCAGTTATAAGTCACTAGTGCATTTTCAAAAATAAGAAATTGGGCCCTTAATTTCAGTCGTTTGGGGGCCCCCCTAGAATTTTACAGGGGAAGCACTTGCTTCCTATGCCTTTTCGGTAATCAGGCCCTGTACTACAGAATGGCAACAAGGAAATGATAACGTCGGATCAATGGGCTTTTCGCATTGTGATTGGCTGTTGACTATCACTCATGGTTGCAAGAATTTGGGAAGTTATCGCGTTTATTGTGAATTAAAATAAAAATTTCAATAATTTTGTGCACGCCTGTCTGTGTTCTCGCGTAATCTCGTATTTGGTGTGATGAAACAATTGGTTCATTGATGGATTGTGTTTACATTTATTTCGTAAACAGACACTGGAAAAGAGGAGATTTGTGTTTAAAAAAGAAATTAGGCGAAAATGTTTTCGAATTTTTAGATATTTATAAATGTAACAATAAAAATGAATGTTTTCTTTGCTATGTTTATTATTTGTTTTTAAATAAAAGTATGTCATTTTGATATTAAGAGTATGTTCTTAATACTTTGCTCTTAATACTTTTAAATTAAGTATTCTCTTATAAAAGCTTAGCTGCAATATTTATATAATTTTCTTACATTCTGTTGTAAGGAAAAGAAAATTCGGATCTAAATTAAAAGAATAATTATGCCATGTAATGTCTAATCATCCTATGCATATTTCCTAACATTTGTACTTAAGCATTATAATTGTAACATAAAAAATAATTCTGGAGTAAAGTTCAAATTGATGTTTAAGTGTTTATATATTATGTTTATTCGACATTAAAAGTGTTTCTACTTCTAACATTTTATAAATGAATTTGTAACCCGCAGTTTTAATAAAATAAAATTATCGCTAGTTAATAAAACTATGGCAAGAGAAAAATTATCGGTAAAATTTTTATGTGGTTATCAATTATTATATATTTATTTGGAAGTAATGAAAAGTAATAATATATTTGTGAATCTAAGCACATCATGATAAGCAATAATATTGAAATGATAAAAATTCTGTGGAGATAACAATAATATTGGAAATGAAAAAAATTCATGTTACATGAAATTTATTTTCGAATAGTTGACTACTTACTTTCATGATGATAGATTAGATTTTTGATTACATATTATTTACTGCTGTGTATTAAGAGTTAGGTCAAATGTGCATCAAGTGGCAGTATAAAAATGTTGCTTTTTTTAAACTTACCACTGCTTTATTAGAAAAACAATTTTGTAACAATCAAATAATAAATATATAAAAATCTATATTTGAAGCATATAAGAGTAAAATTTTTATTTTTTGATTTAGAAACTATCAATCAAAAAGATCCTTTAAAATTTGAATTATATTTATATAATAAGTAGAAAGAAATATTAGCAAAGGAAAAATTTCATAATGAGTCATTGAACAATATATCAATCACTTTTGAACTGACCCCCCTACTATTTTAATGAAATTTGGTGGAACATGCACACATGATAAAGTAAACAATTCGAACAGTTTTTAATTTGAAATTTGTCCAAGTTATAAACACTTGAAAAAATAAAATTTTCACTGAAAAAACCACTAACTTGCATACATATAAATAACTGTATTTTTTTTTTTACTTAAAAAAAGTTACTTTAAGAACTTTTATTTTATAAGTTACTTTTTTTTAACTTTAGAAGAAAGTAAATGGTGTTTAAAAAAAGATTTGAAACACCATTGCAATAAACCTTTCATTTGATACCTTATATGACTTTCTGAGGCTAGGTCAACTTTCAAAGCAACCTGATTTGATATGTGGTCTCAAAGAATTATGAAAGAAATATTTTTTTTTTAACTACAACATTCTTCTACACCTTTCAAATTTGTAGCATAGAAATTGAAATTTAAAAAAAAAAAAAAAAAACATTAATTATTGCAAACCAAAATTTTTATTAATTGAAAGTGGTATGCTGTACAACTTTTTTCCCCTTTAAGACATTTCATACAATATACATGGAAAACTGAGTAAAAAGCCTAAAATTCTTAAACCAATATATAAATCAATGATCATTCATACCAAAAGTAGTATTTATCCCATACTTTTGTCCCCCAAAATGTATCGAAAATAACATTTTTATTTTTAGCAAGTGTATTATATTTTTCTTATTAAAAAATGGTTTACCTTTTGATATGCAAAAAATATGTGAAATAGTTACAAGATATGAATAACATTTATTTCATAGAAAATATTTTTTAAAATTATGATTATTAACTCTGTTACAATATGTTATGAACAGAATTAGTAATTTTTTAAACATATAAGCATTATAAAATTTAATGAAATAGTTAGGAATGATGTAGTGCTATTTTTTTGTTAATTATTTTTATCTCATTAGACGGTATGAAAAAATATTAACCTGTTGTTGTTAGTACTTCAACCTTCTAAATGATCTGTGATTTATTTACTTTCAATATCAAAGGCTTCTGTGGGTACGAGTATGACAGTGAGGGTCCATGAGGCTGTAGAAAACGTATCTTAACTTCTTCGTAGTTTATATTTACATCTAAAATACATCGTATCCACCATTGGCTGTGCTGCAAAATTACAACATACCCTCTAATATCTTCTAAGAGCAGTTCTAAAGGATGTTACACCACTGACTGGATCTTACTTTCAGATGAATTTTAATACATTTTCGTTTTAATTGATGTGTGGCTTTCGTGTCTGTTTTCATATATTTTTTTGTGTACCGGAGATTGTGTGGCTTTTCAAAAAAGTGTCTCTATTTCTCACAATCATAATATGATTTTATAATACACAAAATTTGTTTATTGAACACAATATTAAAAAGTGTAAATAATTTACTCTTAATTTTTATTTCATCAAAGTTTTTTTTAAAATTTTTTATAGGATTGTTTTGTGTTGAATGAATATCTAATTTAAATTGGTCTAAATATTGCTAGCATATATATATATATATAGAGAGAGAGAGAGAGAGAGATTTTTTTCTGAAAAAGTTATGTATGAATGCTGAAACATGAAGGAAGAAATTTTTTTTACAGTACAACTATCGTTTTACGTTAAAAGGGCATTTATTTTTTATGCTTTGTTTAGAAACATAAAGAGACCAAAGAACATCTTAAGGGATTGTGGATCTCATTTCAAATCAGCTTAAGTAAATAGAATTAAATTGTTTTTTATTATTTGAATTAACAGTATTTGTTTATGCTTACATGGTTACTGCTACTTTATAGCCTAAAATAATTATTTCTTGTTTTGTAATCAAATGGAGAAGTGTATTATTTCTTCTTAGTCTAAATCAACTACAGTTTAAATGGTCATAAAAAGTATATTTAATTCTTAATTTATTTACCATTTGTATCAATGTTAATGTACTCAAAGTTTGGTATGAAATAAAACCTAATATAAAAAAGAAGCTGCTTTTGTACATAGTCTTAAAAAAAAGCTACAAGTAATGTAAAGTTTCATTTTTTCATAACATGTTACACATATATAATTTTTTTTTTCATTTTTTTATCATGGCTAAAATAAATTTAATACAGAAAATGAGATTTGTTAAATATTTAGTTAATTTTTTACTCATGAAAAAAATATATAAACTGCTGTTTGTAGAAAATGCAACACCATGAAGGAATCATCAGAATCAAATGAAATTCGCAGCAAATGTCAATTATAGGATATTATGCAAATTAATAAAGTTTCAGAGCCATCGCGCGTGCGTGGCGCGCGCAGCGCCCTCTGAATTGATGCTGAAAGCGTATAAATAAAGTGCTGTAGCGGGACGTTGAAAATAGTCTATGATTATTTGTTAGTGGCAAACGTTTAGTGAGACCTGAGTATGCCTCCACGACGGAAGAATAAGAAATTCAAGCAACTTACGGAGTTTGAACGAGGGAGGATAATCGGCCTTCGAGAAGGAGGATTTTCCTATCGCGCAATAGCAGCTCGTATGCAGCGGAACAGTTCCACAGTGATGCGAGTTTGGAAGCAGTGGACCGACGAGCACCGAACAACTCGAAAAACAGGCACTGGACGACAGAAGGTGACGTCAGAGCGCGATGATCGACACCTGCTCCGCATGGCGGTGAATGATCGCACAGCTTCCTCCAGGCAGCTGGCAGCACATTGGTCTACTGCTACAGGTGTACAATTGTCGGCTTCGTCAATTCGTCGTCGTCTGCTGCGCCGTGGATTGCGTGCAAGGGTGCCATTATACAGGATTCCCCTCACGGCGGATCATCGACGGCTGCGTCGGCAGTGGGCTCTTGAGCACAGAGACTGGCGAGCTGATTGGCACCAAGTTGTCTTTTCAGATGAATCACGCTTCAATTTGTGGACCCATGATGGCCGTGTTCGTGTTAGACGTTATGCCGGTCAACGCTGCCTTCCTGAGTGTATTATTGAACGACATAGTGGTCGAACACCCGGAGTTATGGTCTGGGGTGCGATTTCGTATCATGGACGATCCAATTTGATACGAATTGAGGGTAATCTCAATAGCAACAGATACGTCCGTGAAGTGCTACAGCCCGAAGTCGTTCCTTTCCTTCAAGCCATCCCTGGAGCTATCTTTCAGCAGGATAATGCACGCCCACATGTTGCGCGGACTGTTAGAGACTTCTGTTCAGCACAACGCATGCAACTTCTTCCTTGGCCTGCTTATTCGCCGGATATGTCGCCTATTGAGCACGTGTGGGATATGGTTGGTCGGCGTCTCACTCGTGATCCGCGTCCTGCAGTTTCCAAAGACGAACTTTGGTTGCGCATACAAGCGATATGGAATTCTCTTCCTCAAGCAGATATTCAACATCTGTTTGACTCCATGCCACGTCGTATAGCAGCACTTATTGCAGCGCGTGGTGGCTGCACCAAATACTGATTTCGGACGCTTAATTTGTTTCTTTTGTTTTGAAAATTTCATCATTTATTTGTATCAGTACAAGTCGTTTCTGCATTAAATTTCATTTGATTCTGATGATTCTTTCATGGTGTTGCATTTTCTACAAACAGCAGTTTATATATAATTTTTATTTTATTTGCATGTATAGAATTGGCCTTTTATGTATAATCTGCACTAAGGCTCTTTCTCATACTGTTTAGCAGTTTTGGAATTTTGACATTTTTTTCAAAAAAATTATTGAATATAGCTTTTTTTATTTTATTTATTTTTGTCATTTCTTAGATGACCCTTTGACTATCCTTGGGCTGCAACCCGCAAACAGTAAGCCTGTACTTATCCCCATGATTCATGCATAGAATAAAAAGGCATACCCCATTAATTTAACAGTACTTTTTATTATTTATTTTTAATTGTTTATTTGTAAAATCGCTGTTTGAACTCTAATGCACCATTGAAAAAGATTTTCCTTAGAGCATGAGTGGTGAGTTTTCATTGCTTATTACTAAGGAAAATAGTGAGGTTAACTGGTAATCAATAAATAATGTTTCAATTTTGATTTGCTACGTTTTATATATGGATTAATTGTATTTGAAGAGAAGTGTGCTTAGGATAAAGCTCAAACTGGACTGACTCTTTCTAGATGAAATTTCAGTTATAGTTTAATGACAGCATTACCAGAATCGACTACACTATTCCAAACATCAATGATATTAAAGAAAGCTCATCAATATTTGCAACATGCCTGATAAACCTAGTATGAAACACAAGGATAAAAGCAGCAGAATTTTATTTATTTACTTTTTTTTTCCAGAGTGCCTTCGACATTCTAAATGCTCCTCAATATCGTTTGAACACTAAGTTGTTCTTTTTTTCGTAAAATCTATGCAACTTTTTACAATAGCTCAATCTAAAGAGCGGTCGAAAATATGAGCACAAATGCTATGGCAATTCGCATTTCCGTCGTATCTATGAAGTTAAATTCAAGAATTTAAAAATATTTTCACATTACAGTAAAATTTATTTGTCCAAAACTAATGTTGAAGTTCCTTTAAGAATTAAAGATTATTTGTATTTTATTCATTAATGATTATAAATAGAAGTGTATTTTAAAAGGTATGAAACATTTTATATCATTCTTAACATCATAATTTTTCAACATAATTTTGAAGAGACGTAGTAATTACAAGAAGTTAAAAAATGATATTTTTAAATTTTAGGTATTAGAAAAGCTATTTATCTTATTAAAATTTAAATTTGATTGTGAAAATTACCTAATTAATAATCACGTAAAATACTGTATATCATACAGGGTGTTCTGTAATTACATCTAACACGTTGTGAAAGCTGCAAATTGATATTTCATAGAGGAGAAAAAATGACAACTTCATCGTATCAGTTAAATTAATTGGTAAATAGGCGGTATGAAAAATAGAAAACCAGTTTGAATGGCCGATGACACACGAACGTGTTAAGTTTTAATCGCCTTCTAAGTTTTGTTTTCTCTAGTAATCACAAGTTTTTAGTCAATCCCACCTTCATCAGTCGTGATTCATTAAATTTTGATTTTTTTTTCCTTGCCTAAATATTAATTTATGACCCTTAATGTGTGTACTCGTTTTTTTACTTAAATTTCATCAAGGATTTTAAAAATATACATTAAGGTTGAACTTTATGAAATGCCCTGTTTAAGTTGAAACCTTTTATTGTTTTTAAATGAAATTATTACGACAACCAGTTTCGACAACAATGATTGTAATAGGATGATTTGAATGCAGTCATCCAACTCCATCCAAACTCAAATATGTTATGCAGTTTAAGTAATGATATTTAAGAGCTTTAAATCTGACTCTCAAAAAAAAAAAAAAAAAAAAAAAATCGGGATATTACTGAAAAATATTGTGATTGGAGCGCGTGGTTTTTATTTTATTTCATAATCGTCGTTCAACAGCCGACCCAATTTTGGGTTTACTGTTACCAATGTTCAACAACGTCGCCTTCTAATTTTGTACCCAATCCAGAAGACAAGGGAACTCTTGGATCAAGTGTTGGGAATTTTTTTTTATTGAAACTAACCCGCGTTTGCGTTACACGAAGAAAAAAACCACGAAATCCTATAATCCGTCTACCGTGGAGGATATTTTGCATCAGCACTGTAGTAGGTGCAAGCCGGGTGCGGAATTCGTATCGACCAGCCATTATTGGGATTCGAATCTGGTTCACCTCATTCGGAGGCGAATACTCTTTCCCTTGGTTCCATCTTCACTGAGTATTAACTCTACAGGATGTTCCAATTTTATTGATTGGTACCAATTTTATTGTTTTGTCTAAATTTAGTCATCTTCAAAATGTAAATAGCAATTCGATCGTAATTTAAGGAAATAAACGGGTTTTTTCTCTTAATCCGCAATGATTAATGAGAAGCAACCATGAGGGTTGATCAGCAACGTAAACAAGGGGCGGAACTTTCCAGTTTTTAATTATAAAATTACAAAACTACGGAGTTGAACATTAGTGGTCGTAAACTCAAAAATTGGATCAGCTGTTCTACGACGGATATAAAATAAAATAAAATCTATCTATTATAGGCCTGGATAGTAGGGCACTGAACCCATGCCCAAGAGTTCGTGGGTTCATCCACAGCCGGCCGAAGACTGCCCGTGTAGTAAATGGTGACTGATGCAAGTTAAATCTATCGAGTTGCAAAGTCGTCCATGTTCCTATAACAAATCAATACCTCTGAGGGTACTGAAACAAAAATTTCCTTGTCTTCTGAATTTGTTCAAAATTACAAGGTTACAGAGTTGAACATTAGGAGTCGTAAACCTAAAATTGGGTCGGCTGTTCAACGATGGTTATAAAACAAAATCTATATTTTAAATAAGGCGAGTGAAAAAGTCTTTCTCACAGTTCAAATAAGGGGATAAATCAAAACTGTTACTCGAGTAACCAAAAGTAGATTACAAGACAGGATGTGAATATTAAAGTGCAAGAGCGTTTAGTTTAGAATAGTAAATTAAGAAAAAGACTTCGACAAAGGAATAACATAAAAAGATTAGTTGAAGCGCTTTATGTTACACACACATATATATATATAGGGAGGGGGGAGAGACTCCCCCCACTCTATAGGTACTGCCGCTGTCATAATTTTACTTCTTATAATCTTAGCTTAACTAAATTACGCCGAAGGAAGCGACAGCCCCTAGGGGGCCAAGGCCTACTGGGCCCATCTCAGTTTTCTTGACATTGGGCTCTGGGGTACAGGAGCAGATGTTCCAGTTAGGTGGTCAGCCGAACGCGGAACCCCAAGTGTTTAGTTCCCAAGCATGCTTGGTACTCATTTGTCTACCCACTTAAGGGATGAAAGGCTGAGTCAACCTTGCCCGGCCTGAGGATCGAACCCAGGACCGGTGGCACGGGAGCGCAAAGCACTACCACTCAGCCACCGGGCGTCTAGCTTTAACTTAAGATAATTTAAAATCTGTTCTCCTATTTATATCCAATTATGTTAGAGGCTATGTGTCCTTTTCGCTCGCACTCACTTGTTTTTTCCAATATTTTAAAAACATGAATGTAATTATAAATGGATGCAGAATTTAACAGAGTATTTATAGTTTGTCTAAGCTAAGAACTCCCCCCACCACATGGTCTGAGGCCGTCTGCTGCTATGGATACAAGAATAGCGTATTCCAGGGAAGGTAGCTAGCCGACCGGCCTGTGGAGGGGTTAGGGAACTGCCTTTGCACCAGAAAGGATCTGGGATCGAATCCCGGGCAAGGCATGGATGTTCTTTTCTTCTCTGTACTATCTGTCCTTACTGTGGGAGCAACGTTGGCCCACCTAATATGGTGCCCTTGTAAGAGAGGCCAACAAATCTGCCCTGTTAATGTCCGAATTGACGAACAATGTTAACACAGGAGGGCATTGGGGGGGAGGGAAGGTAGCTTCTCTTCACTCTAGGGCTAACAAAATAGACTGGAAAAAAAGTCCTCTTACTCTCGCTGAATCTTAGCCAAAATCTGTCCTAAGCAATGACCCCACATCCCTTGAAATAGTTAGACGTCGTTACCATAGTCACCGCCAAGGGTCTTGACAAATGGCTAGGCGAGTTTTTACTTTAGACAAACTATACGTTAACTAGTTCATTAAACATTTTTTTAGAAAAAATTGCGCATTGAGACATAAAGGTTTGCCACCCCTGGACTAAACCATCCGACAGAGAGCAATGAAATTGGCATACTAATAGTTCGTCGCACGAAGGTTACTGTTCACATTAAAACATTATATTACAAACCGTTCGAGCGAAAAACGGATTGGAACTTTCTTGCGTCATGTGTACTTAATTACATGTCGGATAATCGAATAACAAGCTTACACGAATGGAACCAAATCATTTTGTATGCAACTAATGTTAAACTTCCCCGTTTAAACTGACATTCTTTGTTTTTTGTCCCCGCCTAATTGCATGAAGAAGAGGTACTGAAATGAAAAAAATTTGTTTATTTTGGAGAAATGCTTCACTAACTAAAATGAAATTTTCGTTTTTCAGTTAAGATAAGGATACAATAGGTGGTCACTTCAAAAGGGTCCTGTTCATTAGTTGGTCTAAACAGGTGTTAGAGGTAAAATTGAAAAAAAAAAATCTAATCTTGCTGCTAGTTATACATTGAAGTGAGCGACGAGTGTTTTACCCCTCTTTGAATTATAGTTTGTTTACGGTAAGAACTCCCCCCGCCACTAAATCTGAGGCCGTCTGCTGCTAAGGAAACAAGAATAGCGAATTTCAGGGAGGGTAGCTTCTCTTTACTTTAGGGCAGTGTTTCCCAAACTTATGACTTTTGTGTACCCTTTCTAAATTTTTCGTAATGCTGTGTACCACTAATAAAAAAATGAGTGTATTTTTTACTATAAAAAAAATTGCACAAAAGTTAAAAATCACAACTGGCTGTTGACACCACTAATTATTAACTGCAAACTCCGCAAAAAATAGCAAATAGAAAAATACGTAATCGTAAATTTTCATGGCTAGCTTTGTTTTTAAATAAGTTTGTTTGAAATTTTCGTTTATTGCAAGATATTTCGCATAAGGACGCGTACCCTCGCTAAACTGTTCCCGTACCCCTGGGGGTACGCGTACCACACTTTGGGAAACACTGCTTTAGGGCAATATGAAGAAAAATGATTCCCTTTCTCTCCCCCACCCGAGACAAAATATATCCTAAATAGTGACCCACACCCCTATTTGAAATAGTTATACCTTGTTACCATAGTCACCCCCACAGGTCCAGACGAATAGGGGAGTTCTTACTTTAGACAAATTGTACTTACTTACACATCATTTAGAATTTTAAAAAGGTACAGAGTGATTTGTTTTGTAGTCAAGATTTGTGGTCCCCTCCTGGTGCGCTATTAGCTTTCATAAGAAAAATTTCAAAAACGTAACAAATCAGTATACAGTGTGTCTTTCTCTTAAGTAAGAATAATTATTGCTTAATCCAGAGAATAACTCCAGAGAATGATTGCAAGTTCAGCAAGAAAAGGATGGATTTGAATTAATAGAGGGGGGGGGGCAATGAATCTGGGAAACGATATATTAAAAAAAATTCCAAACTAAAACAGCTCATTAATTTGGAAATTCTCAAGACGAGGTTAGAAAAAAAAAATTTAAAATAAATAATCTGACTATACGTTTGAGAGGAATACGCAATTATTCATGAAAGTCTTAATAGAAACTGAAAGGGAAAATCTAATTTTGATAAATTGACGAATTAAACGGGTATAAAAATAGTCTTCAATTATAGATTTTTTCGGAAGGGATCAAATAATATTTTAGTACCTATATATTATACTATTCACTAATATTGATTTATTTTTATATAACTTTAAATGACATTTATATTTTATGATACTAACACAGATACTATTAATCAAAATTGTTTATTGATCATAAAACTAAGTTTATTTAATCAAAACACTATAATTTGCATTAAATACCATTAAAAATAAAATTTCGCAGAAATTTAGGATAGAATATTGCACTATCCTTTTAATCGAATAACCCGCTCAATTGCATAGATGTGGCTGGAACTGATGATATTCCTTTAAGCGGGGTTGACTGGTTAAGCCTTAGCCGTTGTTTCCTCAAAAATCTTAAAGATAACATCATTGATACTTTATAGCTCTATTTAATAACAATAAAAAAGAGTTATTGCTTGTACTTTATTTAGTTTTTTTTTCTCGCTACGTCATAATTTCAATCAACAACAGTTCCGCAATTGACTGATTGTTGACACGTTCTCAGCAGATCACCGAAGTCGAGCATAACTGGCTGCTGTCAGCGTGCGAGTGAAAAACTACTTGGATCAATCTGTGAAGGGACCGAGGGTGTGAGGTATTGTTTCTTGTTAAAATGTTATACGTAAGTACTTGACTTCACGCGCATGTCGTCGGTCTATCGAAGCGAAGGGAGCCTCACCTCGGCAGAGTTCAAAATTGTGATGGCATGTCTTCAGATGATTGTCAGGAATGTTTACCAGACCGTTACCAATAGCCCATTGAGCAGCTTTAGTGCGACGTAAACAACAACAATGAAAAAAAAAATTTACGTGGTAGCACTATGTCACCAAATTATCTCTGAAGTTATCTGAAATCACGTATTTAATTTGTCACGTCTGTCAAAATGTGTTTCGGTATAAGTAAATAATTTAAAAACAGCGGTAATTAAAATTAAAAAAAAATTCTTTTGCAATGAAAGGCAAAATTAATGGGAAAGTAGTACTAATTTGCTTAGGAAAAACGTAGAAAATTACTTCAGTTTTATTAACAGCTGTCCCTCTTTTCCTTTTCTCTGGCCTTTTAATTCCTAGTAAGAATATATATATTTTTTTGGTATTCTCTCTTTAAAAATAAAAAGTCAAACAGCTGATAAAAAATATTTGTTAGATTACGGAATTATATATTTTACTGAAATATAAAATTCAAAATAATTAGTTTGGAAAAATCTTTTTTTTGATTCATATTCAAAAATGTATTAATGATTTTGTAAATTAAAGAAGTTTCAATTATAAATAACTGTTTCGCTAAGATTTAAATAACTGCATATTAGTTAAATTGTTTGGAAGTGAACCGCGTTTGAAATATTTGACTTTTTATGCAGGAAAAGACATGGTGTTTCACGTTATATTTCATCTCACCAAATATTATTAAACTTCTAAATTTATTTCTCACCTATCCTGACATGAATAAATACAAAGAAATAATGAAAAAAAATATATTTAATGAAAATTCTGAGTCAAAGTGCTAATGCTGACGCTCAGTTCATTTAAGTAATGTAATAGATGCATATTGAAATACTAAAAAGTAAGCCATTATGTTACAAAAAGCAACATTTATGGAGTTCAGGTACTTATTCGTATAGATTAATCGTAAACAAGCGCCATACTATTATTGTCGCCAATGATGCTTAATTAATATGGGTAATTCCTATTATATAAATTAAAAAAATTACTTATTTACAAAAATTCCAAGTTAATGGTTAATTTCGATATTATGCCTAGTAATGTTGAATACAGTTAATCTCAATTTTAATGGGCTGAACAACAAAAAACAGGTTTTGTTATGTTTTTGCTTACTAATTTTGTCAGTATATACCGTTCAGTTTTGTCCACGATTTCATTGGGTTGTTCAGTACCGAGTTATTGTTTTTTTGATTTTATTAATCCTGTTCGAAGAGTGGATATTTAGCTAGTTGAAAATAAAAAAAAGTTGAATTACAGTTCGTTAAAAATAAGTTAACTAACGCTTTTCGTTTCCCGAAACTCTTGTTTTTTTCTCAGGTCAAGAGCTAGCCCTTGTACAATACTTATCAATATTTTAGTCAAATAACTTCTAAACGTACTATTGGACGTATTTTCAAAATTTTAATTAAATATAGTAGCATTAAATTCTAACTTGAGATTCATTTAAACTGAAATAGTTGCAGTGTTATAGTAGTAGCACCTTGGATACATATGTACTATAAAATAGTATCTTTCTCTTGATATACATCTTCAAGAAAGAATAAATAAATGAGATAAATTTTCTTTTGAATATATTTATTTTTAGTGGTAAGAGTACAGCATATGTAAAAAGTATAAAAAAGGAAGAAAAAAAAAATTATTCAAGTTGGATCTGAGAATTTGAAGCACGTATATTTGTTTTTGTTCTTACACAATAGACAGAGTATGGTAGCTAGCTTGACTCTATGAAGGTGCTTGCAGATGCAATCATATAAGGTCTATGACCACTATCAGTGGCATCATCCTGAGAAAAAGAGCAGCTAAGTCTTTCTTTATAACTATTGCATAGCTGCCAACCTTATGAATCAAAAATGAGGAACACTATATGCGACAAAATTATACGCACTAATTACGAGAGTAAGATAAAAATTTAATTATTAAATCATAACATTAATAGACATGCATTTAAATATGTAAATTAGTAAAACAAAACTATAAACACTATCTTTTGTGGGAAACTTATAATATTAATGTTTTATAATTAGGAATACCGGTATAATATATTAAAAACAAACATTACCTATTAATATATAATTATTTATCTCCAAATTATAAAACACTGGTAAATAATAATCTACATCATAAACAAATATTTCTGATGCAAGTGTTTAAATACAAAAAAAAAAAAATTTCCAAAAATAATAATTTAGTGAAATAATCAGCAACAGACAGCTATTGGAATAATATTTTCCAATAAAAAGCTACTAAAAATTACTTTAGCACAATAATCACAGGATGCATGCTTGTGGCGATCAGAAAAAAGGATTGGTTTAAAATCAAAAATTTTATGAAAATTCAGAATTTTTATAAAAATATCAGATTGGATTTAAAAATTAGGAACAAATCCGAAAAATTCTGAACAGTTGGCAGCTATGCTATTGTCTGCTTAGTCAGCTGTAAAATAAAAGCATTTTTCTAGATAAAAAAATAGAAATCATGTTACTTTAAAACTCTACAGTGGATCAGAATCCAATCAAAGACTTCAGTTATATTAATAACTGACAACCGTGCCGGAAAATAAAGAGCTTAATTATTTTTATGAATTTAAAAAATATACAATTATATTTAATACATATAGCAAAATCAATGACTGAAATGTTATCTTGTTATGGTACAGAGATATTCTTCAAACTAAATGAGACTCTGCATAAACCATTGTAGAAAATCAAGTCCTGGTAAATATATCTCACAGAAAAGCTTTAAGCAGACAATGCTGTGAGACCATTCCCCGGGACAAACATGAATCATCAGCAGAATCCAGGCAAAAGCTAGAAGAGAACAAGTTGCTTCAAATTAATATTGTAATCAAGATACCTTGTTAAGATTTCAACCAATGGTTAAGTATATAGATAAAAGCACAACTCTTCAAATTGTGAATCTAATAAAGAATTGCATACATTAGTTTGAATCAATTTGAATTACAGAGTGAAAGAACTTTTAGCACAGTATAAGTTTTAAGTTATAAGCACAGATTAACAGAAATTTTTTTATTATTATTAAATCTGGCATATCCATCTTTTTCCACGCATATGGCATACTTGCGACATTTTCAGAGTGGTCTCACAACTCTTTTGGGAGGAAGCATCACTCAAACTCATACTCGGGGATTTGACACATCTGTCACTTTAAAATCAAGACATAAAAAAGGAGTGTAAATTATTGCAACATTAGCTTTGTTGCTCGATTTTTTCTTTTTGCAGATCCCCAATTTAGTCAGGTTACTTACATCTGAAAGAGAGGGAAAGTGTCTGATTAATATTATTTAATATTTCTATTGCAGCATCAATCAGGGTTTACATATAAAGACTAATGTCTTTAAGAACAAGACAATCACAGGACATTACATCACAGCATTTAATAGTTAGTCACAGCACAGATTTTATTATATTTTCTTTACACAACATAAATGACCCCACAGCCAATTGTTCAGTTGGTGTGTGCACTGTTGAGTCACCGTTTACCCTAGAGACAGCCACGTAGGCTTCTTAAAGGCACGAGTCCATGATGGATCATGGAATGTGCATGTTGTGTTATCCCCACGCTGACTTTTAATGATGAGCCAGTACATGTTGATGTGTTTGTCCATTGTTCAGGTGTGATTGCACTGTTCCCAGTTTTTTAGTATCTAATCATCTAAATTCTGTCGACATCACCAGTTCCTTAATGAATATTATTTTCTAAACCTTTTACAAGAATAAAAAATAAAATCATAAATTAATTTTCTAAACTTATTACAGGGTTCATACTCTTTCTAAGAAAGTAAATTTCAGGAGTTTCTAAGGAGTTTTTCAGGAGTACAATACAATAAATTCAGGAGGTGCGAGGGAAAATTATATACTTTGTATAATTTTAATATAGCTATTTATAAAATTAAATTTACAACATTACAAAAAAAACCAGAAAATAGTAAATTAATAAAAAAAGGATCTTAAAATATTATTTATTTTAAACACTTTTTAAAGACATATATGTCTTATTCAGTTCTTCACATATTTTAAGCTTAGATATTTTTTCTTTAGCATGACGCCTTAAGGCATTTGCTTTTGAAATTAATGAGAGATCACATTTTTTTCTGCCTGATCAGAATAATCATCAGAAGTTTTATTAAGTTCTTGTATATCATCTTCCAAATGTTTCTTTTTTCACCCTTAGCTTTATTATTTGTAATTACTTTCTCTTCTTCCAAATGTGCAAGATATCTTTGAAGTGCAACTCTAGCTGAAACAATGAGTTCTTTTGAAATAATGACTTTTTTAAGTCCACCAACAAATCGTAGATGGTCATCAATTATTCTTTTAGCCACAATTGTTTGGTTTGCCAGATTTTCAACCGATTGACCGAAAACCCTCTCTCACCAGTTGCATGGCCATGAGAAAGCAGAAGTAGAGGTTTAATTACGTTCCACAAATTGGGATATTGTGAACTTGACAAGAACTCACAGTATAACACATCTAGTCGATCTACGCTAGGATCAAAATTATCGCCAATGCAGTGCCTAAATTTTGTCCTAGTATCCATGCTGTTAAAATCTTCAACAAATTGAACATATTCCTTCAGAATTCTATCACAATCTTCTTCTTTTACTCTACCTGTATTGGTCAAATGAAATAATATTTTTCGAAGCTTGTTTAAATTTGCTTCTTTATTAACATGCATTGTACAAGGATCAATGCACGATACATTTCGCACTAAAGAGAAATTCAGTGGTCACTTTTCAATTAGCTTTTTTGACAACTTCAATAAAAATTGCCTGCAATTCAAATAAAATTCCATTGTTTTCTCTTCATCCTTCAAAATTTTCTTCTTTATCAACTCTTTTTTGGCAACAAAGCCAACATCAATTTTGGTTGCCTCTTTACAAATTTCTTTATCTTTGAGATTTATACTTAACACATTGTATTAAGTATAAATCGATTACGATGCTGGAAGCTTTTCTTCTTTTATAAATCTGTTCAGCACATCTTTTAATAGCTAGTAGAGATCACCATTAAAAAATGGTAACTTATCAGTTTGATACAATTTTAAGAAAGATTCAACATCTTTCACAACAGGTAAAATGAAATTACATTTGGCAATAAATAGTTCATCTTTAACCATGTCCTGTAAGATTGTATACGATTTAATGTTTGGAAGAGAAAACTTTTTGTTTTCTATCTCCTTCAAATAAGGTTTAACATCAGGCAAAATTTCTAAAAGTCGAACTAAAACTTTTTTATTCTCCACCCACCTCTGCTTGCAAAATTTTGAAGGGAATTTTACAAATTCAGGATTTACAGATTCAAAATCTTCTCTTCGAGCAGGAGAGTCTTTAAAAAATTGGCAGGGTTGGGTTTTTGACGTCAAAAAGTGGTTTTTGACATGACAAGGGTATAATACTGGTTTAAACCGTCAAAAACCCGTCAAAAATGTCAAAAACTGAAGTTTGCCAAGAAAATATATAAACTTCAAAACTACCAACAGTTGCCATGCATTATATTGAAATTTAATTATACTATAGGTAATCAGCAGGTTTTAAAATATTTTTTAATTAAAATTAAGGTAAAATAACAGATTTAAAATCTCAGAAATTTATATTCAAATGCATGTGCAGAAAAATTTTGCACAAAATTTTTTTAAATATTTATATTTAAAAAATTTTTTTTTTTCTTTTTGATACTTAAGAAAATTAAAAGTTTATTACTATGCATTTTTGACATATAAGGAACATATAACTAATATTTATAAGGAACTTGCAAGTTATGTTGTATAAATACAAACTTGATACAAGTGTATAAAAAAAAATTTTAATGTTATACCGAATATCTTTATTATCCAGTATGTTAATTTGAATTTAAAAGTAGTTATATTTATGAATAATGATAAATATAATTCATATTGTTTATTATATTTATTTATAATTATTACACTTATCATTTTAAGACAATTTTTATCTCTTAATTTTTTTTTCTCCTCTCGTATTAAGAATACAAATAATGCATATCTTGAAGGCAAGAAGTAATTATTCAACAGCTGAATATTTAGATATTCAACAAAACTATATCATATTCAGCAAAATGAAATTCACAAGTATTTGGATAAACTAAATTTTCAGCATAGTAAATGAATAGGCTGAATATACTGTAAATCGACACTAACTACTCTGTGTATTTAACAGAAAGCACTTAAATTTGTATTGTCTTATGTAAAAAAGATTATTAAGAAGATTTAAAAAAATATTAAAAAGATTTTTCTTTAAAAGAAGATGTCTAATGTACAAAACTGCTAATAAATCTTTAAAAATGTCTAATTTTTAGTATAATCTATACCAGTGCTGCGTAAACTTTTTTCGACCGCGATCCCTTTTGTGGAGAGAAAATTTTTGGCGACCCCTAGAGATAAATGTTCACAAATATAATGTATATTTCGAGCATTTCTTTCGTTTAATCGAATAAAAACATCATCATATTTGACTCATATTAATTTTATTTATAATTTTAAGAAAATACTTTTTGTATAACACAAAAATCAGTAAATTGCCCTTTAATGAGATGTATGTGGCTGCAAGTTTCTAATTATCTCATCGATGTTTGGATGTATGTTGCTAATTGCAATTCGCATATCATCTTCAGGTTTTAAACGCGAGTGGTATTTAGTTTTTATTGAAACTAGTTTTCTAAATCCAGTTTCACATAAATACGTTGATGCAAATTGTATTAACACTCTGATGGCATTCTTGCATAAAACGGGATATTGTTTTGCCACGGATAGCCAAAATGTTTGGCAAGGCTGAGTCTTAAATTGATTTCGAAGAGTATAATCACTAATCAGATCTATCAATTGCTCTTTCTCACTAATTTGAAGCGTTGAACTGCATATGTCAAAGGAAAATGGATCAGGAATCCAACCAAGACCGTTTTCAGGAAAATCCTCGAATCTTCTCGAAAAAATTTTCTTTAACTTTTCAATGTGATTGGAAATGATGCTTTTAAATGTAAATATATCTATATTATTTTCCTTGATAAAATCGTTAAAGCAAGGGAACATGTTGGTGTTGTTCTTATTCAGTTCAGTTTGCCAGAGACTAAACTTATTCTTAAAAGCTTGAATTTTACTGGCTGTAGTTATGATAGTTAAATTCTCACTCTGCAAGCTCAAATTTAAGTCGTTAAGTTTTTCGAAAATATCAACTAAATAGCTCAGCTTCCCTAGCCAAACTTCATTGATATAATAACTTGCCAATCTATGTTTCTTTTCGATTTAGAACATGTACACTACATTTCTCAAATCAAATATCCGTCGTAGTATTTTCCCACGTGAAAGCCATCTGACTTCGGTGTGTAACAGTAATTTCTCATACGTTGAGCCCATCTCATTGCAAAGTATTGAAAAGAGACGGCTGTTATGGCTGTTGCATTTAATGTAGTTAATTGAACTAACAGCGTCTTGTAATACGTTGTGCAACTCTTCATCCATATCTTTTGCAACAAGAGCTTGACGATGAATCATACAGTGATTAAATACCATATGAGGCGCCACCTTCTGAATTAAGCCTCTGAGCCCTTTATTTGAACCTGTTAATGCTGCAGCACCATCTGTACAAACCGCAACACAGTTTGCCCAGGTAAGGGACTTTGTTTCAAAATATTCATTTATTACTTCGAATATTTTTTCTCCAGTTGTTTTTCCTTCCAAATTTTTGCAACATAAAAACGTTTCTGTTATATCTTCATTAAAAATAAACTTCACGTAAATAATTAGTTGTGACATTTTAGCAATATCGGTAGTCTCGTCCAGTTGTAAAGCAAATACAGATGAATTTTGTATGCGTTTTATGACTTCTGACTTGATATTTCGTGACATTTCGGAAATCCAATTGCAATTAAACAGTGAGTGATGGCGCTTCACTCTTTATATGTACACTGTATGGTATGCAGCATGCAGGGATAATGCATTTCATAAAAATTTGGCGACCCCCAAAAAACTTCTGTCGACCCCCATAGGAGTCGCGACCTAGTTTGCGCACCACTGATCTATACTATACACTAAATTTGGTTATAAATAAATTTCTTAATAATATCACTGCAGATTTTCAATAACGCATGAAAATGAATACATAATATTACAAAAGATGTGAGTTTTCAAAAGTACAAGATTTTGGTTACTATTCAAAATATAAGTGTTTCTCCAAAATTTTAAATTTATTTTTTCTAGAACATATTTAGAAACATTATCCTATAAAAATATATAAATTTTATGTATTAATTAAATTTCACATATGAATATAGGTTTTTGACATTTTCGACATTTTTGACAGTGAGGTTTTTGACGTGACGGTTTAAACCATGGTTTAAACTGTCAAAAACTGTCACATGTCAAAAACCTGCCAACCCTGAAAATTGGTAAACAGATGATGCAGCATGCTCTACTTTTGGAAAAGCAATAAAGCAACCACCCTTAAAGGTATTATGCACTATGTGCAGTCCACATGAACTTACATTCAAGAAACTCACATTGTGCCCATTCTTCATTTTTTCCATCATTATGTCTAGCACTTTTAGGTTGACATTCGGGCCATCCATAGATAATTGTAGTAAACTTTTAGTATTTATGCAAAGCATTTCTTAGTTATTTTTTCAAATAAAAGTTCAGAAAAAGAAAGAAGAAAAAGAAAGACTGAAGAATAGTAGCGCATATTTATGTGGTTACCATTCCAAAATCTTACATGACAATCCAGTTTTTGAATTGATTAACATCATTTAGACTTTCATCAAAAAGCAGTACATAATTGGTTTCCTCTTTCACTCTTGACTTAAGTAGAGACAAAAAATATGGCGCTATACTAAAAACTGAGAGGTAGGCAGTTTTTTTCTCACCACAACTGAAATTGCTTGCTATCTCGCTATCAGAAAACATAGCTTTAAAAAGAAAATTTGCATTTTCACAAGATTTGTAGGAATAATGTGAGCTTAACACCTTTTAAGTCCATAAAATTTCAGCCTTTGTAGTGAGGCTATTCAAATGAATTGCTCGATTCAAATTATAAACCGGCATAGGAACAACACTTAGCAGGCAATCTTTATACAGTTCATTTGCTAGCCAGGGACAAAAGGGATGGGAAGACGGAAGGGATGATTAATTATTTTCTCCGTATAAGAATCGTTTTTTATTTTTGTAAAAAATTTTTCAGGAGATAAAACTTAATTTTCAGGAGTTAAAACACCAATTTCAGGAGTTATAAGGGCCCTTAGAAAAAAAAAGCTAATTTCAGGAGTTTTTCAGGAATTTCAGGAGGAGTATGAACCCTGTTATTAGTATCTAGATCAAACATTAAATTAGTTTTTATTTAGAATGCAATAAATGCCACTGATAAAAACAAAAGTAATAAATATTTTTGAAATAATCAAAGTAAAAGAATATATATTATTAATAAAAGAGGAATATACTAACTGGTAGGGCACTGTCTTTTCCTTAACCACGGTGTGATTAAAGACAAATACTGATAAACATTAAAAGATCATTTAATTCATTCTGACTTTAATTATTTTATTAATACTGTAATAATTTATAAACAGTGCTGCACTAACAGTAAACAATCCATACTATAACAATACAGTTGGGGAAAAAAAACTCACAACGATTAAGGTATAATGCCACTGTTAAAAATATACAATTCTCCGAATAATCAAAACATTATAGTAATAAAAGAGAAAGATACTAACTGAGACACTCATATTAGCTTCTGTTAAGTCTAGATCTCATTTAAGCTAACAAAGAATAGAATTAGATCAATCTCCGTGCAATCTAAAATTTTTTATAATCTCTTTTAGTGTTGAACATATACCCATTGCTATTTAGAAATAGCAATTGGCATTATTCATTAGCGTTATTAGCATTATTCATTTAGTATATTTTACCAAAGGCATTTAAAGTGGAAGAGTATTTATAATTCAGGTACAATGCTCTAAACAATCTTCCCTCTGTCCTTTAAGGGTAGAACCAGAATCATTGAGAGAGAGAACTAGTCATAAAATATTCTATTGCATCTAAAAAATTTTCTGCATTGTGTAAAGTAGCACAGATAAGAATATTAGAAAAAAACACTCTCTACTGAATATTTTTCTTTACAGCATCATAGTACTAAATCTGTTCAAGTACTGTCAGGGATCTGTCCAGACATTCTGTAAAAGGTCCGTATTTGTAAAATTGGAAAAAAATTACTTGTAATTTGTGAATATAAAATAAACGCTAAGCCACATTCTTTCAACCAGGGTCCTGCTTTTGTGAATTTGTGCAAATAGGGTCTGTTATTGCAAAAAAAAAAAAAAAAAAAAAAAAAAAACTTTTTCAAGGAGTTTTTAAATTGTAAAGACTTACAAGATTATGTCCAACACTGTAAAATTATAATTAAAAAATAAACAGCAATTGCTGCTACTAAATTAGAGAAGCAACATACAAATATTTGGTATTTTGCCTATACTGCTGAACGCAGAATATTCATTTCGGACGAATAAAGGAAGAAGTGTCTGCCGAAGACAAAATTTATTTAGATTACATCTGTCGTCCCCCCCCCCCGGGAAGGGCTTATTCGATTAACAAAACAATAATGAAGATAAACGAATTTGTGAAGGGTCTGAGTAAAGGATAAATTATTTTGTGAATAGTTAGTTAACGGACCCAAATCTCTTCTAAACAGATATCTGACTGTGACTACTCTTTCTTATTTGTATGGGATGAGTTCTGGTTATCTGGCTAAATGTCAAGACAAGATTACAATATTTTTATATTATTAGTATATAAAGTTGTGTATAAATACACTTCTTTTTTTAGCAACTTTGCTATGCATTCTTCAAAGATGTTTGCCAGTTGAATATGGCCCTGGCAGTTTAAATGTATGTGATCTTAACCAATACATTCATCCACAGATAAAGCTGATTCACAGAACATTAGCCCAAGTAAAATTCACAAAGTTTTAATTACTTCATTGAATCGCTTTATAGTGACGTTTTCAAGATTAACAAAATGTTGATGCATACGCTGATCTTTCAGCAAGAGAAATTTCTAAACTCTTCGTTCGAGAAAAACAACTCAGAAATATTTCTGTATTGTGATCTGACGTGCCAACTACAATCGCCAAGGTGCTAAACAGATTTTAAACTTGCAAATTTAATAACAAAAAAAAACCACATGTAGATAGTTGTCCGGGGGTGGTTACGAGTTATACCTTCTGAGTTCCCTTCTCTTTTTATCATGTCCTGGCGGCTGGCTACCCAGAATTATTCTTCCACAGATAACCAAACAAAATCTCCCCAATAACCCCACAAATTTTATTAACCACACAAGCCAGTTTTTTAAAGTTGGGCATTGTACCCAATTGCACATCATTAGTTCCTTTATTTTTAAGAAAAGCAAAATAAATTATTATTTTATAGCACAACCATAAGTAATATTAATAAAAAAATAAATAAGTATCTGAATTAGAATAGTTACACAAGATACTAACAATGCCAACAAATGGTTTAGATACATAATCATTAAATATGTAAATAAATTACATTTCAACTTACCAACATGAATTAAGACAAAAACACAATCGTCCCTTCACAACTGCACACTTAATTTGTCCACACCGAATCCAGGGTGTGCAAACATCGATATCCCATTTTCATTCAGCATTTAAGTTATTAGCCAAATACTTCTCCAAGGAATCACCTAGTAAAAAAGTATTTTATGAAGAGAAAGAAGAAATATGAAAAGTTTGCTTTACATTGTCCACGTAAACTGTCAAAAATCTTAGGGTAATGAAAAAAATAAAATTATAGATATAGTTTGAGATGTTAAATAATTGAAAAAATTCAATTTCATATTAATATCCAATAAAGATAAATTAAATTTAAGATAACTTGCTAATCTGAATTATCTTCTAATTTATTATAGTATTTGTATTATGTATTTTAAATAAAACAAATTATTGAGTACAAATTGTTTTGCACATAATTATGATACACCTATAGAATAAAATTTTTTTTTTAAAGTATGCATGCTCATAATTTATTCAATAGTTAAGACAACCTAAAAGAATAATAATGAATGCAGTAACTGTGAATGAAAATGATAAATATTATCTAAATTTGTTCCATTTCTCTCAGAATTTTTTTTTAGATTAGTTTACAATAAAATTGAAACAAATTATTTTAGACATGATCAAAACCCTCTTCACTATTTATAAGAAAATTCAATATTAATCTTTCTATATATAATAAATTTTAATTAGCAATATATTTCATAGCAAAAAAAGATACCTCTGTATTATGTCACTAAAATAAACATAAATCAAGTAATTCAACTAAATGAAATTTCATTACTAAACTGCTTCACACAATTTCGGCAGATCAAACAAAGGATTTCTAAGGAAGCAGAGAAAAACTTTGATAAATGAATTTTTATAACGATTTTCTTAAAATACATACATTTTACAAACTATTTACTTTAAAATCTAACGCGTGGTATTCACAGATATTTAATAAAATTCATTAATCTTTTTAAAAATTTCATGTAATTTTTTTATATACTGCTATGAAACGTACACTAATATTATAAATCTTTAATTAATAAGAATTACCTGTAATTAAAACTTTCATGATGATAAAATATGAAATCCCGCGCAGGCAAATACAGAAAATGGCTTCCTCTAACAATAGCTTTTGTTTAAACAACGCCAATTGCTTTGGCGAAAAAGTTTGGTCACACAATCAATATAGGGTTATAAGAAGATTGATGGATAAAAGCTAGCGTCAAGCTCACTCCGCCCAGTTACCAATTCCTAAATTGACCAAATATCCATATTTTCTCGTATAATCGAGTGAGACAATAGGCGAATCATCATATTTCAAAAGTTAAAATAATTTTTTTGTAATCAAAATGTATTATTTTTGAATAGCATTTATTATGAAAAAAGTCTTTGTATCTTCGAAACTATTCGCGATCGCAACACTCGAATACGCCATCTGGGGAGAGACCGGTTTCATGCCTTTAGCCCTTCTCCCTTCCCTCTCCTCCTCTTTTCAGTTGTATAGGAATGTACTACGCTATTTTCCCTTTTCTTAATATTTTTCCTTTTTTTTTAGTAAGAATATTTTTTAAAATTTCCATAATACTTTTCTTTAGAACTATGTTTAATGCAGTTTTCAGTTCCATATAGTTTTTCAAGTTAAAAGATTTCAATCTATATGAAAATCAAGAGAGAAACTAACGTACTTCCTTCCTCTATGACTTTCCACATGCTAATGGGGAAAGCATGGAAAAGAACTCTGCTCTACGCCACCTGCATCGAGAAATATGCCCCACAGATATCGAGAAATATGCCCCACAGATGTTCAAACAGCCCCTAGATAGCAAAATAAAAAAATTTACTAAATCATGCAAAAAATAGTATTTTTTTATTCTTGAAACTTTTAAACTGTCCATTCCATTGGCTTGTGTAGAGTCTCATTCAATTCAGTATATAAAAAAAAAGTACTTTGAAAACTGGATTAGATAGAAATATCAGATGCGTAAATAGGTACAAGAACAAATTTGTACTTTTTTGCTTTTTTGTACATAAATTCAAAAGCTATTAGTCCGATCGTCTCTGGATTTGTATTATCCACGTTAGCGGGAAAAAAATATTGTAATAAAAATAAATACCTTACTTGCCTATTTAGGTCCCGCAGTGGACTGATCGTTAAGACACGGTTCCCAGCAGATCACCGAAGTCAAGCATCACTGGCTACGGTCAGCGTGCGGGTGGGTGACCACTTGGATCAGTCTGCGTAGGGACCGAGGGTGTGCGGTATTGGTCCTCGTTAAACTGTGCTACCGTAAAGTGCTCGACTTCGCGTGCAGGTCGTCGGGCTACCGAAGCGGGGGTGCCATCCCTTCCGCCGAGGATCAAAATTGTGATGGCATGTCTTCGGATCATCCTCCGGGATGCTTCCCAGACCGTCGCCAATAGCCCATTGTGCAGCTCTAGTGCGACGTAAAGTAACAACAACAACAACGACAACAACAAGCCTATTTAGAAAAAATTCTATTATCCCTCTAAAATCACCCACATTTCCCTCAAAGCAGTGTCGGCTAAGCAACGCCCTCTTTCTCTCTAACTTTGAAAAAGAAATCTGAATTTCAATTGCTTTTTTTGACTGTGACCGCATAATCTGATGTCATTAGTTTATTTTGCGCGAAAAAGCTTACAAAATTGAAAACGGAAATTTAAAGCGCTAACAGTGTTATGAAAGTTTTATTGTTTCAGGTTGTTATCAAGTTTTTTTATTTATGATTTTTTCTAAATTTGCGAATTTTTATGTGAAAATATTTTTTTGTTAGCCTATTTGTACATAATTATTAATCAAATATTAATCTACTTATTAAATTTATTGAAATTGTAATCGTCAATCAAACCGTTGATTATGTAATACTATGTTATTTGTTAATTTCAAATTGCTCTGAAAAAAATCTTAAATTTACATATTTATTAATTGTTTTCGTCTTTTCTCTTAATTATTTTCGATTTATCAAACTTTTACGTTTAAAAATGTTTGTGTCATTACCAGACTGCTATTTTTTTTTAAAAACGTTTTTGTTCATTATTTTATTGCAGCGTACGTGTTAGTTGTATGTATAATATTTTCCTATAGTTTCACGTTTTTTGTTTTTAAATTTGGTTAGCATTCTTTGGTTGAACTCATAATTATATGAACTGTTTTAAGTGCTTGTGAATCTCAACTAATCATCTATATACTGCTGTATGAGTTCCATTCTCTGCCTAATCATGGTGCTGGTAAATTTAGACTTTGGTTGATGCCTTTGTTTACCACTAGCTTTAGGTATATTGCTTTTTCAAATATGAGTTCTCATTAGTAAACTTTTTTAAAAATATATTTAACATGATTCTTGAGTTTCACTTAAAGTGTGTAAGAGTCTTGCACCAATGAAACAAAGAGTGTTATATATTCCATTGATTTAAAATTAAGTATATTGAGAATAAAACAAGTTACATAAAATTAAATTTGCTTAGTACCAAATCATGTTTGCATTTGCAGAATATGTATGCAATCTCTTATACCTAATATGTTCTTGATTTTAAAATTGTTATTATGTTAATAAACTTTTCTTATATTATCAGAAGCATGGCTAATTCTTTGGAAGAAAAGATAACTAATTCAGTTGGTGCTATTTTGAAGTCACTCGAATGTGCCATTTGGTAATGTATAGATTTTCTCTTGTAAATTATTTAAGTTCAACTATTTTTTTAAAATTCTTTTCTCTAAAATATTCCCAAATGTCATTTTTCTTTACAAACACGATAATGCATTTTATTTTATGAATCCCTCAATTTTAAAACTGAGTAAATATCCTTCTAAGTATAATATGAAAACATCATGGATTTGATGTAAGTCTTGTTTTTTTATAATTGAATTGTTTATTTAAATTGAAGCTATTAATTTTTATGATTAATGTCTTATATTGTGTAATTTTTTTTTTAATTACTCTTTTTTCTAGTCTTGAATTTATAAAAAATCCAGTATCTGTTGGTTGTGGACATTTCTTCTGCAGGTAAGCTAAATGACAATGTATGCTTTAAGAATAGTATTGTGTAATTATAAAATATTGTGGGACTAATTTACCCAATTTGGTCAGACAGAAAGAATGGAAGATGTTTTCTAATGTTTAACATTTCTTTCAAAACTATTAGCATATTTAATGGTTAGATGTTTAGCAAATATTACCCAGCTCACCATTCTCTTTCATTTGTACTTTTTAAGACTTAACTCGGGGGTCTGTCCAGACCAAATTTACTACCGTTTAGTGGTACTTTCACAAATTCAACTTTAGGAAAATGTAAAATTTTCTTTTTGTATCCCGTCAGAAACGATAAATCCATATTTTTACCACATTTGTGTGTTAATTTTTTATTATAATTTTTAATTTTCATAAATTATGTCTACATTTTCACAAAATAGGTACGTCACAGAAAAACCTAGACTGACCCCTGTAACTATTGTTTAGAGCATATTTTCTTATTTTACACTTTTTAATTCTTATCCATTTTGTTTTTGAAAAAAAATTATTATTTTAGATTCTGCATCACGAAAACTCTTCAATCAGAGTATCAGAGACCCTGCCCCTTGTGCAAAAAACCTTTTACTCGAAGGTATGTTTTATTTATGATCTTACGTTAATTTAAATATGCTGTATAAATAATTTAAATATGCTGAAAAACTAAACCAGGAATGCATATTTTAAATTTGTTTTAATGAGCCAGTATTTTTGAAATATATATATATTATATGAATGATTAACACTATAAATGTCTGTAAAAATTATAGAAGGATTTTTTTTAAATGAAAATTATTGACAATTACAAAAGATTGAACACAGCACGTTATATTATATTATTAATACTTTCTGTCACCCAAGGTCCTTCTGAATTGTTCATTAATGAGCATATTTTACACTAATAGCCCTTGGCTGAAGGATTATAGTTAAGCTAGTTCTTATTTATTTAATACTTTGAAACAGCTGCCAGTGTATTAGATTCTTTTTCGGTAAATTTTTTGTCGTGATTTTCTATATATTCTACTTCATCATTTGATGTATCGAGAATAGCCTCTTCTACATTAGCTGATTTATTGACTTCTTTATCACTCATCATTCAACACGTTGGCTGTTCTCAGCTTCATTATCACTTACATCTCTGTATCCTATTTCAGTTATTTTTTCTGCTTTATTTCTTTCCAACACCAAAGTAGGTAATGCCGATTTCTTACTACTATCTTTTATGTTTCCATTTGCGAATTGTGTTTTGGTCTGCTCGGAATCTTCTCTTGCAGGATTAAAAAATGTTTTTAACAATTTCATACTTGAACTATAATTTACCATGAAGTTTTTAACATAGTAATCTTTGTTTCTGGAACTGCTTTGAACACCTGTCGGAATCTTCTCTTGCAGGATTAAAAAATGTTTTTAACAATTTAATACCTGAACTATAATTTACCATGAAGTTTTTAACATAGTAATTTTTGTTTCTGGAATTGCTTTGAACACCTGTCGGAATCTTCTCTTGCAGGATTAAAAAATGTTTTTAACAATTTCATACCTGCACTATAATTTACCATGAAGTTTTTAACATAGTAATCTTTGTTTCTGGAACTGCTTTGAACACCTGTCGCAGGTCTTTCCCTCTTCTTTCGTGTTCATCTGGCATGTTACTCGTAATTCTAAAATCAAAATAAACACTGAGGGGTTAACAGTTAATCTTCATCAAGTTAAAAGGTTTTAAAACTCAAAGGTGCTTGATAAGTTTCATTTCATCTGCTAGTGACTAAGGCGAATATCATTGTTAGGATTGGTTTTGGACGCTTTGCGCAGATGGTTCAGAGAGCATAACACAAGTGCGAGAGAGGTACTTTTATCTCGCTTGCGTTTAGAATACTTATCGGATGAACCAGTTATATAATAAGTTGCTTCTCCTCTTTGAATTTGATTGGTGCTTGCTTTATTAACAAGCATGCCTAAACGTGCTTGATGTGCGGCCTTCGTAAGCTTCTGAGCACAATGAAATTTTTTTTTTGAAGAAATAGAAAATCTCTTTCCATGGTAATTGCTTTGAAATTATGTATGATTTAAAAAAAAAATCTAATATTTTTAATATGATATTGTGATATGCAAATTTCAAATTTGAGTAATCAGTTATTGGCTCATTTTATTTTTTCTGATTTCGTTGTAAATCCAATCATTTTCATTTTTTTGCAGATATAACTACTGATTTCCATATTGTTTTTAAAATGATACATTTAATATGATATAACATCGTATAATATATTTATAATTGTGAGTTATAAATCTCGTATTTGATTGTTCACATTTTGACGTGCTTTATCCGGGGTGTATTTCATCGTAAATCTAAATTATTTAAATTTTTTTAAAGGCCAGTTATGTTGTTGTGTCCAATCCTTCAGGATCTAGCGACAGCTAGATCAAATCCATGAGACCGTGAACTCTAGCAAAGTCAAGCACCAGAAGTGGGCTATCACGGATATCCGCATGAGCGAGCCCCAAGCAATTGAGGATATGATTGGGGGAGGCCGGCATCAGATGGCACTTGCTGCACGTTGGGAAGACTTTGCGGCCGCATTCAAAGGTCACACATTTTAGGTGCCCACTGATAAGTCTTGAGGCGGCCGTTTGAGCCTGTCTGTCAGTCTCAAGATCCAATGCGCATCCTGGTCTTTTCCTACAGAACCAGGGATGGGCAGAAAAAGGCCAGTTATTGGTGTGCTTTTTGACATAATTTTGAAAATTCCTTATTTTTACTAAGAAATTATTTTGATACATGAGTTTCAAATATCACTTTCATAATGTCATACATATTAAATTTTTGAAAATGTTCATAAGTAAAAATATGCAGCTTTATAACTAAAATGAAATAATTTTGTTTTAGAAGAATTCAAAAATCCATTCAAAGACAGAAGGTAATAAATGCTGCTAAAAAGTTTGCTGAAGTTTGCGGGAAAGCATTTGGAAGGAACTGTAAGAATTATTTCAATTTTTCTTTCGAGTGACATCTCACAGTATTTTTTGACATTTTAAAATTTTTCTTGTTGTTCTCCACATGCCTTCTCTGTTGGGAAGGAAAAAGGATAGCTATGTGTTTTCTTATACGTATGTACGCCTGTTGTATATTTCTTATTAGTTAAATGTAGAAGAGATTTAGTCTTATTATTTCTAATCAAAGCAAGCATAATTTAAATCACCTGATTTTTTTAAAAATTAAAATAATTTATAAATGTTTTCTCAAAGTTGCAATTTTATTTATAATTCTAATTTACACTTTTATGAAATATTAACATATACAATTTAAAGTAAATCTACCTGGAAAACCTAGAAAAGTCAAGGAGAAACTTTATTTAATTTTTTTTAGTACAAATCCTGTTTACATTAAAGATTTTTAAAGAAATAAATCAAGTCATTAAAATTGTAATTTTAATTGCTGATTTTAAGCTTTTGTTTTAATAACTCTTTTTCTGATATAGATGACTTAAAAACATTTATTCCTAAATTATTTCTCACTATTTTCTATTATTTCACATGTAGCTTTTCCTAAAGAAAATACTCAAAGAGAAAGTCAGAAGAAGTCACCAGAGTTAAGAGATGTTATTGGTCCAGAACTACATATAGTTTTAGAGGTATGCAAATTTTTCACATTCCCATTTGCTAATTAATAAAAAATAAATGTGTATTGTTTAGAATATTTTATAATTAATACATTTTTTAAATTCTTTATTTTGAATTAAAAGTTCTTATTTTTTTTAAATAGTCCTTAGAGCTTTTTAAATTTTGTCACAGGCCATTGAAGTGATAATATATTTAGGGATGTTTTTTTTTTTTTTTTTGTGACACTTAAAATTTTAAATTTTTTTTAAACACTGGTCGTTTTTTTAAATTTTAATCTTAAATCACCATTGTTGTATTAATTTACCAATTAATACAACAATGCAATTTAATCTTAATATGCAAACAATAACTACCATTTCATCAATATCAGCATACAATGTACTGATTATCTTTACCATTTAAATTATGTATTTGTAATTTTATTTATTTAATTATGTGTTCAAGGTTCCCACACCTGCACCGATCTTACCAAATATATAAAAAAAAAGTTGGTCCAAATGTGTTGTTTTGGCAATATTATTATCTCTAAAACACAAATTTGACAACTTTTTTTTTTCCTTTTGTGCATGAACTTTTGAAAAATTAGTGCTGATCTCATTTTCATGAGATATTTACGATATTTGTTAATTTTTCTTCTCCATACATATGCCCAATTCCACCATGTTTACATTGCTCTACACACTTCTGAAAATCGAAAAATTATATTTCAGTGAGTAGGGGAGAGTGGCTCACCTTGGGGCACTTTTTATTTAAATTTTTATTTTGATCAATTATTATCAAAATTTTACTTAGTATTCTTATAACATTTGAAAGCATTTTTAACTAGGTTTTGATTTTGTATCTATCATAGAAAAAATTTTAAAAAAATGTTTAGTTACTGTGTTATTTGTCCCAAAGTGTACCTCCTAGTTGGGCACCTTGGGACAGTTAAAAAGATGTGAAAAGTTAAATAGAAATTCTCTAAAAATAGTATAACTAAATAAATTTACTTTTTTAAAATTTTGTTAATAAAGTTTTATTTTGTTAGTTTCAACTTCTTGTATGTAAATCCAATTGTTCAGAAGCAAATACCAAACATAAAGAATGTTCAAATCTTTGCTCTGCTTAAGTTTTAACAAAATGTTATTTGAATCTATGTATGATTTGTCTTCTTTTTCGGGATAAATAAATGTTGCAGATTGATTTACTCTTCTCAAAACTGATAACTCATCTCCATCAACTCTTTAAATGCAACCTACGAAGGCAACAACCGATCTTTTACCAGCAAATTTGATATGAGCAAAATCTCCAATATGTAATCTTGTTTCACTACTTTTTGTCGGTAAACTTTTTTCTTATCATTAAATATTTTGCTGTCACTCACTGTTCATTTCATCTAAGCTGTAAGCGTCATCAACACTGTTATCATTGCATAAATCACTAATTACTGGTTTCACTAATTACTGGTTCTGAGTGCATTAAATGCTGGTCTTCCCAGATTTTTTTTCGCCATTCTCCTGGTTCGGAGGAATGTTCATTTGGTTTGGTGAAGCACACTCATGTGTAAGTGATCGTGCATCACATATTGTTAATCCTTAATGGTACTTGGAGGCTTATAACATATAATCTACTAAATTTGTTTCTTCCTTATCTGTGAATATTTTCTGACTCTGTGTATTTAAAATTATAATTTGGCTGCTCTCTTTTTTTTTTAAGGAAATAAAATGGCTGTTCAGAGTGGTCTTACTAATACTGTAGTATTCAGCAGCTTTTTTACAAGACATTTCCCATGATAAAATTTGCGGCAGATTTTTCAACATTGTTAGCATGAACTGCTGCACTATTTTTATGCTTTTTGCTTCCAATTCTTGTCATTAGTTAAGTCTAATGAGTTCCTAAAATAAGAAATAATAACTATTAATAAACATAGATTATATAAATTAAAAATACTTTGTATGCACAATATCTTTTTATTAAGAATCTATTTTTTATAAGGATTAATTATGCAAAACTAGTGTCCCAAGGTGGGCCACCTCCACCTTTATTATATAAAATAGAATCTTATGTTTTTAATATTTTACAGCATTGAAATTTCTCTTGGTTTTTAAAAATCTTGATGTATTTCATTAACATTATTACCATAATAACCATATTATTACCATAATAGCCATATTATTACCATAATAGAAATTAGTATTGCGCTTTTGAGTATTTATTATTTAATGCAATGTTTCTATTGTTTTTATGGATAGATTTTTTGGCACTTATTGCTAAGTTCCACACGGCTTTTAAAATATGGTAATTTTTCATTTCTACATTTAAGTAACCCTTTTCTGCCACGTCCAATTCGCATGAGTACTTTGTTTATACATATGGTTTTGTCTTGTTGCTAATCTTTTTTTTCTGTCACAGTTATTGCTGTAGATTTCATAGTTTTTAAAATCACGTTTTTGTTTTTCAATGGTGACTTATAAAATGCAGAAAAAAATAAGATAATGTGATTTTTTTTTTAAATGTCTGAATATCACCTGTATTTATTTGATAGAATTTTTTTTCCTTTAAAATTTATAAGTGTTTCTTTTTTAGTCTATTATTTAATATTCATTTAACTGAGCATAAATAATCTTCAGCGTACAAAAGAAAAAAAGAAAACTACACATTGAGAAGCGATTATCTAATTTGACTGTGAAACTAAAAACACATAATCTAAATCTAACCGTACTTTCTGAAACTTTTCAGATAATTTCTTCTTTTAGCATGCACATGTCAGTAAATGTGCTACAATTTTATTCAGCAATATAAAATTCATTGCACTTAATTTAATTATTAAGCTCAGATTTGTGGAATTAAAATTTCAGCACTGCTTTGCTCTCTTCGCACTCTTAGTGGTAAAATTTGCATACTTTTTCTATTGCTATTTGATATGACCAATACTAAATAATGAATTATTTGAAACAATTTATTATTTACTTTTAAAATTATATTTAAATAGTATACTATAATTCATAAGTTAGTATATAATAAATTTTATGGTATTAGTTTAATTTTATTAGTATATATTTTAGTTTACAATTATTATGTATTTAACAAGTAAATAAATTAGTATACTACTGTATTAGTATAATAATTAATATTACTTTTAAAATTATTAGTTAATTAATGCAATTTTTACTTCAGAGAAATGTTTTTTTTTTCTGGAAGAATGCAAGATAAAATAATTATTATATTGCTTTTGTTTGTTTTATCTTGTAAAAATGTTGTGTTTCATGGTTTTTTTTTTTTAAAAAAAAAGTGCAGAAAAAAAGTTTTTTTTTAGATAGTAGGAGTTTTTCTTACCCAATACAATTTGATACAAAACCTAGATTTTCCTTTTACAAAAATTAATGCAATTTTTTGGAAGTGAGTGAGATCCTCATATTCTAATTTGATTCAAATCACACGACAATACTTTGTGTTGGGCGAAATATATTTTAAGCCTAGTGCACTTTAGTAATTTTAAAACAACCAATATTTTTATTATAGTAATAGACAATGGCCTAGTGCAGCAGTATAGCAATTTATTTTGTGAGTATGATCTACCCAAACAGTCTCGTACAATAAAAATATTGCTACATATAAATTATGGAATGGACTAATTTCATGTAGGTCTTAGGTAAACAATAGAACACTCACTACACTTTAAATGATGTGTCTTAAAAATAGAAATTTGTATTTATTTTAATTTAAGAAATTAAAATGCTGTTTTTTTGTTTTATATTTTTTTAATGGAAATAAATAAACCTAGCTTACTAAATTCTCATACGAATGCACTAAATAAATAGATTTTTTCTATAAAAGTCTTATTGATTTACAAACTGATTGTAACAATAGAAAATTCTAGAAATATTTTAAATTTGATATAACATTTTGAAAGTTATAGCTATCAACTTTTCTTGCTTTTTCAAATTTGTATGACCAAGGATATTCATATTAAGTACAGAGTGAACGAGCAAATGCTTATCCAAGACATGTTACAGTCTCAATTGATAATTGCGATAAAGAGGCATCATTGAAGTAATGTAGCAAAGCAGTTGGGTTTTACAAATGTTTTAAGTTTTGATGCTTAAATAAAATTTAAAATTTTTTTTTAACCTTTATCTGAAACCTACTATCTTAAGTAAAAAATTTGTTTTCTATTTATTATTGCTACAGTTTTGGTGTGAAAATTGTTTTAGATTTTTAATAATATTATAATTGCTTTTTTTCCCTTCCTTGTAGGATATCATGAAATCAAAGAAAAGAAAATCGGAGGAAATTATGTTGAGTAGTAAGTGAATTTGTCTTTCCTATCTTATTTTCTTATATACTTTTCTTTTTAGCTTATGCAGTGAAACCTCCAGGAAAAACCACCTTTATGCATCAACCTCCTCTATTTATGACTACTTTTGGGAGGCACAGAATTTTTTCCAGAGACTTTGTGTTGTAGAAGACCTTTAACCTTCTGTTAGACTCGCACTTGTTTCCGACATGGTTAGTCGCGTTGCACCTATGATGTGTTTCTGATTTTTTGAAAGCCAAGTGAAATTTATTCTAATTTAAATAGTTAATTGTTACTTATTTAAGATTCTTTAGCGAGATAAAGTATCAAAAAACTTATTTAATTGGTAAAATTTATTAAAAAACAGTATCAGAAATAATTGCTCAGCATAAAGAAAAACAAAGGAAAGTAAAATTATAAAAAAACACTGAGAGTTTTGTATATAGGAACAACTTATTTCAATATCACATGTTGGTATGAAAATATTATTTTAGAGGCTGTCTGATGCAGAACTATCTTCATCTGAACAAGACTTTTTGCAGGACTGTCAATCCTTGCAAATTGTTGTTACATGACTCAAGCATAAGTATTTTCCGCAAGTAGCACAAGTACTTTGTTTTTCGTTGGTTATTTTTTTGACATGGCTTGCACAATTCTTTTTTTTTTGGCTTGATTTTCATACAATAAATTTTCTGCGGCTTGAGAAGTTTGTTTCGTGATGTCTGCGAATCGAAAGCAAAATACTGAAAGTAAATTTTTCTTGCTCCTCTTTTGGATCATTTCATCCATCACAAGATGTTTAGCCAATTGGTACAAGAAGGTTCTGCGGTTTTTCACCTCGTAACCATTTCCTGTGTATGTAATTTGAGCATTTATACCTGCTTCATTGAGTAGGGTAGAAAATAAGATAAAATATCTATATTTAATTCATAAAAATATTTTATCCATAAAACTTACGTCAATGGTCACGCTGCACCTGTGGGGTGCAGCGTGACCATTTACGTAATAAGTTTAGGCCTGAATAATGCATCCAGTTTATTTCAATCAAAGAACTTTATTATGAAATTATGAAATTTTGTTTTGATATTTTTTATTTTAGATATTTTGGATATTTGATATTTTATTCTTTTCAACAGGAAAAGGAGATGTGTACATTTTCATTATTAATTTTTATAAAGTTATTAATTATTATTATTCAAAATTATGCAGAAATATTTAGTAACTTTTATAAAAATGTTGTTGTAATACTTTATTTATATATACATAATATTAGACAATGTACTATATTTAATTAATTTTAATTGTAATTGAGTGCATGGGGAAGTTCTGACCAATAGACTATCATATTGGTCAGACCTTTCTTCAGAGGAGGTGGGGATATTATGTAATGTTAAAAGAATTATATATTAAGACCTTTCCCACAAGGAAGGTAATAATATTGATCTAATTCTCACAGAAAATGTGATGTGTCTTTAGTAGCTTGGGAAATTGATCAGTCATACGTTAATAAGACCTATTAATATTTAAATATATTGTCCAGAAAGATATAAAAACCCTCATTCCAAGGTCAATTGGCTTTTCTCTATCTAATCATTAATATGTAATGTTCTCATTTGTGGGCCTCCCACAATTTCTTTAATAAAATTATACGATTCCTGAAATTTCCTGTATATTTTTCAATAAATACCGGCCACACTATTAATTTACAATGTTATTGCTTTCAAAGCGTAACGCGCACGCACATACTCTCACACATATATATTTTATGTTTTATTTGTTTATACAATTTATTTATTTTCAAAATTCATTCCAGAGGAACCAGGTGAATCTGAAAATGGGATTCCTTTAAAGAAGTATGATTTTCTGACTTTTTAATAATTTGTTATATTTTGTTTAATATTTTGATAATTCAGCAGATGATTTTATGTATTCAATCTCATACATCTTAATAAGTCATACATACCAATAAAATTTAAAGCTTTCATCAGCTTCAGGAACAGACAAGAAATTATGAATGAAAAAAAGTGTTTTTGAAGTCTAAACCAAAAATATAGTTATGAGCTTTTAACCTGTGTGAATTATGTTTATCAATTGTAATAACTGCACAAAATTTTGTGAACTGAGCTTAAATATATAATTTAAGCTAACCAATTAAAATATGGACATGTTTTAAAAGAATAATTTTTTTTTGTCTTACATTTTCTTACTTTAACTGCAAAAATATTTTAACAAAAATTTTAATGTAATTTTTAGTCATAGCAAAAATATTTTAAAATTCGAAGAAAAAAAAATCTCTAAAATTGGCATTTGAATTATTTTTGGCATTAGCTATGGCATTTAAAGTAATCCTTTCATACTGCGCATGCGCCTTAAATAATTGAATATTTTTTTGCATAGTTCTGTTCTGAATCGTATTTGGTAACTTATATTTATATAAAAAAAGTCTGATTTGAATATATTTAAGATATAAAATTTTTCTAGAAATTTTCTAAATAGTTTTTGTAAATTTTGAAAAAATAAAAAAACTGACTGGCCATAGGTTTTCCACAAATTTTATGTTGTACTATTGAACTATAACACTGATTTTAAATTTCTAATATTTATAGGTTACGCAATCAAGAAGTTAGTTCTTCAGCAGGAGAAGCAATACCACTAGCAACTAAGCGTTATTGCCCAGCCATTTCAGACAATGATGACTCTAATGAATTGCCATCGTTGGAAATTTTTTTTACAGCTGACAGGCAGCAAACAAACATATATTCTGATAGTAAGGATAAAGTGGATGTTGAAAATATGCCACTTTTACTTGCTGACATTGAAACAGGTATGAATCATTAGTTTATGTTTTCATAATATAATTTATTTTTCTGAGACAAGCAGTCATTTTATAGTAAAATCATTTTCAATTTCAGATAAGAAATCAAAAGAAAAGAAGCTAATAATTAGAAGAAAAACTAAAAAAAGCATCTCCAGGAATCAAGATAAAGTGATCTTAAAAAACCAGAAAAATGTGTTGGCTTTGAAAAATAAAACTAATAATGCTAATGATTTTGAGAGAGAAAGCAGAGAAGTAGTAAATCCAAAATTGACTGAAAAAATGGAAATATTTTGTGAAAACGATGAATTAAGCAAGGAAAATGAAAAAGACTTTGAAACCTCGTCTAATAAATGTAAACCCAATTTCAAGAAAAAAGCTCATAAATCTGGTTTGTGTGTATCAAATTCTTCTGCTGAAGAAGATTTGATTTCAGAGATTAAAGAAGCAGAAAATCATACATTAGTTATCGAAAAGAACAAGGATAATTATGTTGATGAAAATTTATCCCAGGAATGTCAAGAATTAGCAGAAATTGAAATTCCAAGTAGAGTAACTATGCAACCGCAAGAATCATATATAGATGCCCATCCAAAGAACTCTAAAATTGATGATATTTCTGATACTGTAGTATCTGTTCACTCATTTGCAAGTCCGCAAATGAATAAGGGCAATGTAGCATCAAAATCTCCTGGGTGGTCCAGAGTTAAAAAAGTAGGAAAAGATTTTAAAGTTAAAAAGTTTTCTAGACTGTCTGTGCAAAGAAACAGCTCTGCATGCCCAGTTAATGAAATCAGTAATGGTGATGAAAAATCATATGAAACTTTCGATAAGCAGCTTGAGTGCAATGAAATATCTGAAACTGTCCCAACAGCAGAAGATTTAAGTCAAAGATCATCCCCATCAAAAGTAATGTCAGATTTAAATAAAAACAGAGTTCTTGATAATGAAATCTTTGTTGATTATGAAATCCAAAGTCTTAAAAATATGAGAAAAAGTATGGATGAGGACGAACCTATGTTAGAGGTGCCTGATACGAATGAGAAGAATGCATTTAAAGATGGTGTCAATCAAATGAGCCGCGAGAAGCTTATTTTGAATGTGGAAGGAAATAAAAACACTTCAGAAGCTCAACCAAATAAGTTTGTTGATAGTTGTAAATCAGTTGATTGTATCTTGCAAGCTGACATTCCTTCCAATGAAGGGGTGAGAGATGAGATGAATCAAGGAATAAATTGGCAAAAGAAAACTGATTTGATTGAAGAACCAATGGATACTGGTTTTCAGGTTCCAGATAAGGATATTTTAGAAGCAAATTTATATCATCCGCGTTCTTTGCCTATCTGTTTAGAAACAGCTAAAGAGAGAAGTTCCATTTCTGGGAATAACCTAGCCAACGCAGAATTAAATTGTGAAAGGAGTGATAATATTTGTAAAACTCCAATTAGAGGATTCATAAAAGAAAGCAGAGTATCAAAAATAGGAAAATTTTCTAAAGGCAATTCTTCACCGGAATCAGATGTTTTTTATGTTGAGCATTCTCAACAAACATCGCAAAGAATAGATTTTTATGATGCAAAGAATCGTAATGAATCACTTGTGCCAGCATTACCAGTTCAAGTTCCTTGCTGTCGCACTGAAATGTTTACTTCAAATGCAATATTTCCTCATCCTAAATCTATCTCATGGTTTTGCAGCAAAGAAAATGCTACTTCTGAAAAAACTAAAGTTGTGAAGAGAACTTGTTTGACATTAGAAGAAATTCAAGACTATTTTACGAAGAGTACTATTTCTGGAAAGTCCGAGACAGTTTGTTCTCTCCCATTTTTATCAGACAGTTATAAACTTCACATTTGTGTTGCTGATGACACTCTTAATGTATCTGTATTGAAAGTTGTTGATTCTAATACATCTGAAATGCATTGTAGTACTAATTTGATTAATATCCCTGAAATGAGTGACTTGCACCGAAAAACTAATCCTGCTTTAATGTCAAAAGAATCTTTTGAAACTTTGACTGATAAGTTTCAGAATTATTCACCAGCTGTTTTACCATCCTCGAATGTGGAATCTGATTGCTCAGAGGCTGATGATAATTCTGAGGCTGCTAAACGTAAGTCCAATCCATTTCCATTTCTAAGTAAGTTTTTTTCTGACTCTGAATCTACTCCTCAACTGAATGAAGCTACTGATTCATGTAATCTAAATTGTGTTCCTGATACATATAATGTAAAAGATATTCGTAGTATATCTGTTGTGAAAGATCTGGAAGAACCTAATGTAAAACATGTGTCGATTGTAAAAGATGTTTCAGATTTATCTAATGTAACTACTAAGGACAACACAGAGATTATTCTACCACCATCAAGAAAAACATCTTATAAGTTCCCTGTCCAGATTGAAGAGACTCCCGTTAATATGGAAACAAATAGTAAAAAATCTTTTGACTCAGATTCAAACTATTTGAAAGATTCTGTTAATATCCTAATCAATTCTAAAGCAAGCTCAGAAAAAAATAGAAATCAAAATTCTATTAGTGTATCTGAAAAAAAAGTGGAAATTATCAATACTTCTTCTCAAGATTCAATGGATCAAGATGAAGATTGTTCCGTTTTGAAAAATACTCTTCCTATTAGTGCAACAACAGTGTATCAACATAAAGTACTTAACTCTGACTCTTCCGAAGAATTATACAAGAAAGCATTACGTGATGATGATGTTGATTTCTTGAGTGAATTGTCAGATTTAAATCCCGGTCAAACTGCATCTCATTATGCTAGCTTGATGAAAGAGTATGATGCTCTTTCTTCTGATCCTGTTATGGCTTTTGCTGATGATCTAGTCGCACCGCTTAGGAATATTGCTGATAAACTAAATCCTGTGTCTCATGAAAGCAATAAAAAACAGAATAAATTAACTGCTGATCCAAATGAACTGAACCAGATTGACGGAACTACATCTCCGCTGGACCGTGTTCTGAATTTGCTTCCTAACAAGAAAAGTTTATTTTCGAACACAAATACAAAGAAAAAAGTATCAAGATTGTCTCTGAAGAAAAAGAAGAGTTCTAAATTTAAACGAATACAAAATGATCCAGATTCTTCTGATTCTGACGAGCCTGAATCATCTAAAGTTGATGAAGTAGCTATTTTAAAGTCTTCAAAACCAACCAGTCCTAAATGCAAAAGTATGTGAAGGCTTATGTTGTTTCATTTAATTATCCACTTCTTTAAGTTGGTTAACTCTAATGACAGCTATAATTTTTGTTAATTACTTTAGTATTGTATTAAGAAAATTCTTTTTTTTAATGACTTAAAATGTTTAGAAGCATTAAATTTTCTTAAGTTGTCTTGTTAGCTTAAAAGGTTTTATTGCCTGAACTTAAACTAAAATTAACATAAATTGTCTGTGAATGTAGCTTTAAACAGCTGTGAGACAAAGAAAATATTGGCATTGTAGAGAAAAAAATGATTTTGATCTACTGGAAAAATGTATAAAGTTGGATTTTTTTTAAAAATTATAACTTGAAATCCAGATATTTTAACACAGTTGGTATAGTTAATTTTCAAGGACCTGCAGAAAATGACGTGGAAAAACGAGATAATGTACAAAATGGAAAACTTAAACATTTTACTGCATTTTGGAATGGTTTGGTTAATTTCAATTAAGGGCTTAAAAGTATTTTTTTAGAAGGAAAACCGAATCTGGTTTAAACCGTCAAACTGATTTTTTTCCTCATATTTTTGTGGGAAAAAAACTTTTTTTTCTTCCCAATCCTGGATTTCACTAATGTAGAAAATGTTGACTTTGTCATCTATGAGTTAATCAAATAAATAGTTCCTTCTAGTTATTCACACTAAAATTAAGTATGTGACTCTTTTCCTCTTTAATTAATATTAATGCAAGATTATACATCAATTAACTACAAATTTTCTGTTTCAAATTGCTCAACTTTAAAAAGAATTTTTTTGTGTGCAAAAATAATAAATATGATGTAAATAATTAAAAAAAAATTTTTTTTTTGTTGATGTCATTAAAAAGTAAAATTATTAATTCATTACAGATGTTTCAGCTGCATCTTGTAATGAGCAAAGCACTCTTGATGGCTCTCTTTCAGAGGATGATGTAAGCATTTAGTATCATTTTCATTTTTCAATTTCATTGATTTGTTTGTAGAATGGGATCTCATTGAATAAAGTTAATTTCTGTGTATGCATTTTATGTTAAACATTTGATTGTTTTATAATTCTTTTGTAGATTTTTAAATATTGTGTTTTTTTTTATCAATATTGCATTATTTGTTTTAAATCAACAATTATATCAAACAAATAATGAAACAATTTAGCATGCTAAAATAAACAAACAAAATTGATTTTTTTTCTTATAAAGAATATGTGATAATAAAGTTTAAATATTTTAAAAGAGTATGTCATAATAAAGTTTAATTTATTTTATTTTTTAATGTGACACTTCTTATATATCTATTTGGAAAAATTATTTTTCTGGATGACCATATTATGCCCATCTAGGGGAGCAGAATATGTCTGATTGCGGAAACAAGGTTTAGGGAAAATTCAGAAATGCTTAGTAAAATTTTTGGTCCAGTTAAAAAAAACTTTTCTTGCAAAAATTTAACTTTCCTAAATTTTCCCCTGTAAAAAAGTATATGTCAATTTGTTTATTTATAAGTTTAAATTCCTAATTTTATGAATGGTAATTTAATGAGTGAGAATTTAATTCATAAATTATTACTAATATTAATATTTCAAAGTATTTTGATTTTGCTTACTTTTGCTAGTTTACTTAACATGCTAGTTTATTTCTGAATTGTGTAAAATGATATAAACAAAGGTGATTGTGCTCCGGAAAAAATACGAACTTTCGAATTTTTCCCTAACTGCGCTCCGGAAGTTTTAAGAAATCATCGATCACATCTATGTAAAAAAATTCTTGAATATTTTATTTAAAAATATTAGAACTAGGCCATGGCACAGAATAGATCAAGATGGCAAAAACTTATTGGGACGGCCTTGGCCTGTCATGGGCTGTAGTGCCCAAGAAGAAGAACTAGAATTTATACTTGGCATCTTTCATTTGTAAATATTTTTTCTGGTAGAATAATAAATGTGATGAGAGATAAAAATAAACTTATACATAATTATTCATTTAAATTATGCTGCATATAATTAATTCAATGTTTTGAAAATATCAATGATTTAAATTTATAAAGACATTATGCGTCTTTAATGATTTTACTCAAGAAATTTTCCGGATTTTTGAGTTGGACTCACAATCACCCCTGTATAAACTTTTTTTCTTTATTAAAAATAAAAATATTGAAATTTTTTATACAGCGTATGAATTATGCTTTCTAAAAATATTATGAAAAAGTTATTGTAGCTAAAAAAAGTGCTATAATTTTGGGGTAAATGTAGAGATGCCAACTTGCTCTGGAGAGCAAATATATATTTTAAAGTGGTAGTTTATCAATTGTGATTCTTGGTTTAATAAATTCAATTTAGTAGATTTTTATCCCTCACTATTTCTGAATAATTCATATAATTCACCACTTTATAGTACTTATGTCATGCTATAGCTTTTAAAAAGCACTCAAAAATAGTCAAATACTTGCAATATTTACTTTGTAGTTATTTACCATTATTATAATTATTTTGGCGTGTCCGGAGCAGTTGACATCTCTGTAAATGTTATCAGAATGGTAACATCTGGGGTAATATAAGGCATTAAGAATTTTGTAAATCCGTGTTCCTATTGTGAAAAGCTAATATTACCATAAATTGATTTATTAAAATTTTGAATGTTTTCTATAGTTTATTTAGCCTTATTTATGTTTTTGTAGAATCCTAGTCAAATTGTGAAAGAAATTGAAGACATTGATCAAGCCATACGATTAGTCGAAGAAAAAATTAAGATGTGTGGTAAGTACAACTTTCTGAATTAAGCTTTCATAATTTTAGAGTAACTAATGTTCACTGGTTTTAAAGGTTCATGTTCATTTGGTTTTAAAGTAACTAATGTTCACTCTTTACTTAGTAATTTTAAATACCAAGAAATTTTGAATTTATTATGTAAAAATGTGTTAGGATAAATCAAGCTATCTAAGTTTTTTTTCCTAGTATAGATCTATTATTATAGTTATAGACACACTCACTGTTAATTTTTCTAATATTTAATAATGATCATCAATTCTGTATTATCTAGATTGTCTTTGAATCAAATAGAATTTATTTTGGTGCCAAGGTTGGACGGGAGATTTATTTTAAATTTAATGAGTCAACATTTGTCATGTAATCTAATACAGCATGAAGTCCCATTTACTGGTACTGAGAAAGGTCTATTTTCCAGACACTTTTTTACAATCAAAATAAACAAATATCTTTATTTTTTTTCAAGAATAATAATTCTTTTCTTTTGTGATTTGTTAAAAATAATTTTTTTTTCCTTCCTGGTGCTTTTTTTGAAACCTAAATAAATATTTATTTTGCTTCAATAAGAACACTAAAAAGAGTAGTTGGAAGGATGAGAGCAATTAAAGAAAAACAAACAGGAATGAAAAGTATAAGCTGGGAATATTGATGAAGCAGATTATTAAGAAAACCCTGGCATGAAAGTTTTGTTTTCCTTTAAATTATAAATGTTTTTACTAACAAAATCTCAATTCTGTACCTTATTATATTTATATATGTAATACAAAAATTAAATACTTTTGTATTAATAAAAGAATTAAATCTCTTTAGTTTTCATAAAATGTCTTTGTTAAAGAATAAACGTCGAGAGATTCTATTTTGGGAATTCAAGGCTGAAAACATACCATTGAAATATAAATAGATTTATATTTCAAGGGAAGAGTTATTTTTAGAATCGTTCCCTTTTTCAATTCCATATAAGGAAGCAGAAATGATTTTCCTTAATGCGTAAGGATACAAGGAATGTACGAAGGTGCCTTTTTACCTCAAATCTGTGTTGGTATAAAACGTAAGAGCGCATAGTTTTGCGTGTCCTTTTCATCTTGATGTGATCCAAATAAGCTGTTCCGGAATTGTCCGGAGTCTTGTCCACTCCCCCTCCTTTGCAGGAGTGGGGACGTGAACTGTTAGCAATACCAGCCAACATTTAAATAAACCTGTTTAGAACGTCTGATGGCTTAAGACTGCAATTATTTCAAGCTAAATACAACACTGATAACAGGGTTGTAGCCCTGTTATTACATATATATAATTTTTTTTCTTCCTTTTTTTTTAGTTAAAAACATATACTTTGAAATATGAAGCTTTCTTTTAATGATATTTTTATCTGATTATCTGTCCAGTTAATTTTCAAATGAAAAAAAAAAAAACAACTTTAGGTTTGTTAATTTAAATACCTATTATTCGGAAAGATCTATTTTCTGGATTTGCCAAAGTCCCGATGATTCTAGATAAGGGACTGCTAAATTTTAAAAAAGTAAAAAAAAAAATATTAATATGACAAAAGAAATTGCAAGGTTTATAATTCTCTGATGATTTATTATTTATTAAAAAAACTTGCTTTCAGTAATGATTTTTATAATTCAGCAATGAAAAAGAATTGTTTGAAATGATTCAATTAATGTAGGCTACAAAATCAGCCTCACTGTTTCATAATTTAAGTTGAAAAGTTAGGAATATTTAAAATTTGCATTCCTATGGTAGGAGAGTAGAGTGATTTGTTACATAAGAAACTATCAAAACAGGATTATTTTTCTTTAAACTTGCATATGTTTTTCCTCATATTTATTTCTCTTTTTCTTTCATTGCACATCCCAACAAAATGTTGAAGGATGATCTTCTTGCTCTGTGTATAAAATTTAAAGTCTGTAGGTGTACTTTAAATGTCAAGCAAACCAAAGCTCTGATTTGGATCCTGTTTTTTTATTTTTTATTATTAAATTATTTTTTTTTCCAATTTGAAAAGTTGGTTGAGTGGTTTATAATTTGCCCTGATTTTTAGCTTATTGGCCTGATTCTTAGCTTTTTGGCCTGACTTTCCTAATTTTTGTGTGATTAACTGATTTTAGTTATTTTTTTAAATGCAACAGTACTATATAACAATCTTCCGTGCATTGATTTAAAACTTTCTACTTTATTTTTAGTACAGGGCAAAATTAGAATATTTTGCTACTGGCCAGTGGTCAGCTGTGATATTTTTAACAGCTGTCGCTTTCAAAAATATGTGTCAAATTTTTTTTTTTTTAAAAAGGAAAATTTTTTACAATTAAAAAAACTAGTTAATAATGTATTTCTTTTAAAGCTTAAAATATAGTAATCTTAAAATATAGTAATCATGACAAGGTTCATTTTTAAAATGAAAAATTTTGAAAATCAAGCATAAAATAAGGCCATTTTCAGAATGTTATAAAATGTTCATAATAATTCCATATTTATTAAAATAATAAAAGTACTTTTTTGACAAAAAACTTGAAATTAAAAAAACATGGATGGAAATAGATTGGTCAATTCTCATTTGTACTAAAAAGTAAACAATTCTATAATAAACAGAGTTTGAAAAAAAGAAAAAAAAACTGAAATTTTTTAAAAAATCCAAGCCTACCTAGGTTTTTTTAAATTTTTTATTTTATTTTATCAAAAACCTGGGGTTAATCAGGTTTTTATCAAAACCCTAGGTCTTTTTCGGAAATACTTGAAATTTTATTTCTAAGTACCTGATAAGAAAGCTTGATTTGCTTCTAACAAGAAAGTTAAATATTTCGTTACTATTTATAACGTGTTTTGTTGAAATGTAACCATATTTTGGAGGTTTTAGACTGATACTCTATTTATTTTATTTCTTAAGGATAAACAGATTATTATATAAAAAATTAAATTTAACATATTTAACGATCAAATTTTTTTTATTATAGTCTATTAAATTAAAATTTAAAATTAGGTTTTATTATTAATAATTTTCAGTTTTATTATTAATAATTCAGTTTTATTATTAATAATTTTCAGTTTTATTAATCATTTTTGATTTTATTATCGCTCATTTTTGATTTTATTAATAATCATTTTGTTCAGTTAACATTGCAACTTTAATGTTTTGTTTTGTTTTTTGAAATTTCAATTAAACTTTTGGTTACTTTAAAATTAGTTAATGCTTTTTCTCCAGATTCTTAGCAATATGTGAAGTTAATTCCTAATAACAGTTTTAGCTGAAAATAATTTTATATAAAGCTAATTATAAAAGCAAATATTAAATATTTGCTGTTAAGTAATAATTTCAAAATGGTTTGTTTTTAATATGTTTTTCTTAAAAGGTTTTAGTACTTTTTAAAAAATATGAAACGTTACGTTATAAGCAGGGTATCTGCGCACCTGGAAAGACATGAGAAATCATGGGAAGTCATGAATTTCAGTACAGAGCAAAATTTGTCATGATTTTAACTATTTTTTTTATAAGGAAAATCAAGGAAAGTAATGTATTTAAGTTGCCGAAAAGTCTTAATTTTTAAAATGGAATCCCCCCCCCCCAATTTCATGGTGTTCCGAATATCTGAATTTGTAACAAAATCCCCACTCACAGTCATATTTTATTAAAATATATATAAAATGTTTTTATCATGTTCTTTAAAGATTAAGGTTTTCTTTCAAAAAATGATAGAAAAAACATCATTTCTAGATCGAATTATCTTATAAACTTCCTTGATTTCAGAATTTTTGTTATTATTTTTATTTTTTTATTTTATCAATTTAAAATTCTAGATGAAGCAAGTCAGTCATTGGTTAATTTTTTTAATTTCAATAGGAGAACAGAAAAATCTTCTTTCTTTTCTGATGAACAAGAAAAGTATCTTTAAAATATAATTCTGCAGAAAAAAACAAAAAAATAATTACTTTTGTATTTTTTTCAGTCATTTTATTGCTTCAACTCAATTTTTACTCTGTTTTTTAAATTTAAAATCTATAAATAAGAAGATGCAGAGCAGCACAGTTTTGGTTATACCTATCATTTAAATTAATTTTATTATAAGGCTTTTTTAAATTTATTGTTCTGTTTTTGTCATAGGAAATCGTAACTTCTTTAAATCGTGAAAAATTCTTGGAATTAGTCATGAAAAGTCGTGAATTTGAAAATCTAATATCTAGCAGATACCCTGTATAAGGTGATATTGCTGCATTACTTTATAATAAAAGAATACCAATTTTAGTTTTAAACTGTTAATTTGCACAATAAAAATAAAATATCAAATCATAACAATAGTAGAGAATAATATTAAGAATGGATAATAAAGAAGCATTACAAGTAAATGCTTTTAAATAATGAAAAAATGAATAATTCATTTCTTAATTAAGGAACCTCACCAATTTTCTGCCCATATAAATGTGCTGACAACTTTGAAAAATCATTTTAGACCATTTTATTTATGTGTGTTATACTGAGAACTAATCTATGAAACGTCTTAGTTCGAAAATTATAAATCCTCCGAAGCATTGTTGTATTTTTATCCTATAAAAATTTTCATGAAATATCGCAATCAATTTAAAAAATATTAAATTAAAAAATATAAAAAAGTGTTACTATTTTAGGTGCTTGGATATTAGTAGGGCCTTGTATTTACTTGGGATAGGACTTACTTTAACATGACATGACATAGTTAAGAAAACTCTCGACTATCTTAAAAAAATTTTTTTTTTTTTCATCGCGTAATTGTATATTTAGCTAGATTAGCCCACAACTGAATATGTTATGCATGTTTAGCAGTAAAATATAAACTTGTAATTTTCTTCAATCTTTTCCCCAAATTTCTTCATTTACTCTTTTTTTTTTCTTTTCTAAAATATGTGAAAAAAATTAAAATTTTTTTAATTTCTGCACTTTTACAAACAGAGGGAAAAAATTCTAAAATTTATTTTAACTATTACTGTGCTGCTTTTGGTTACTTTTAAAACTACTGTTTTGTGTATCTCATTTTATCGTTTTAATTCAGGTCATGGTAATTTATTGTCTGAAGAAAATAAAATCTTATTGAAAGATATGCATGGAGAAGAATGTAGCAACCATGAAGACAGTGATGATATTTTTTCTCAATCAATTCCACCAACACCACCGGAAACAATTGACAACAGTAAAGGTTCTACGTTAAAGAAGTCAAGAATTAATTATTAATTTTTATTAAATCAGCCGGTGTTTGATATATGTTATGAATGAAGGAAACATATTATTGCTGTTAATTTTTATTACATGACATCATTAGATCAAAAATTATTTAAAGTGGTAAGTTTATTTATTTATTAATTTTTTTTTGCACACTGTACATCATATAATTATGTTGCTCTGATTTATAAACAGGGTGCGTAGCATTTTAAAAAAGTGCTTAAAGGTGCTTATTTTTGATTTTCGTGTTTTAAAAGCTCTTAAAGGTGCTTTTTTCATTGGATGTTTTTAAAAAATGCTTAATTTTCCTTTTTTCAAAGTGAGATTTTTCCTTTACTATGTTGATTTTCGCTTCAAAATATGCACAAAGATACAGTTCAGATTGTTCTATTCAACGTTTTCACAATTAATTCAACCCCAATCTATTTCGGCATATTGTCAGTCCGTAGCGTATGAAAACGCCATTCGTTTTACATGATTCAAAATTTCATTATTTGATAATTGTCAAAAACAATGCCAAAAGGTTTTTTTTTTACATGATGGTTGAAACAAGATAAAACCGTCAATTGTCAAAAACTTTCCAACCCTGCCTAATTATGATATTTTTTTAAAGTGCTTAAAAATATTTTTTGAGTGCTTGAAAAGTGATTAAAAGGTGCTTATTTTTTGTAGAATAATTTGGCTACGTACCCTGTATAAAGCTATATTTATATTTTGTTTTCGTATACAAGGTCTTATTCGTTTTACTTTGCTTATGTATCATTTCATGAATATGTATGTTCTGTAAAACAGTTTAATTTTCTATAAAAGAAAAAGAACTTTTGAAGTATTTTTATAAATATATTATGATTCATGGAATTATGTATATCCTTTTAGTGTATTCTATTAGAAATGTTTAATATTTACTGGATTGGAACCAAAATTTTCATAATTAACCTAACCCCTTGAATCGTTTTCTACTCTCATTTAGCACCTCTTTTCAAATCAAGTAAAAGGCTCTTGACCTAAAAGCTATGATAGTATCCTATTGTTTATGTTAACAGAAATGTATGTTTAATGTATAAATCTATGTCATGTATCATAAATGTTATATATGCTATGCATCATAAATGTTATGTATGATAAATGTATGTTACGTATGATGAATGTATGCTTAAGAAAAATTCTTAAAATTCGCTAACTTACCATAGTTCGAACTTAGGGTCTGTCCTCTTATTGTTATCACTTAAAATATTTTTTCTGCTTTTTGTTTCATTTTTGCTGTTGAAATATTTTTCTTAATATGTCTGCTTGCTAATTGGAAAATTATTTTAAAGAAAAAAAACTTATTAACATTTTTGAGTTATAAATTTTTTCCCCTCTTGTCCATCAAATTCCAGTGAAAACATTGTTTTTCATTTCGTATACATTTCATTTATCGCAAAATCCGAAGTACTTTTAAATGTCCATTTAATTTAAGTAATGATTTAATTTCTTAGTTGTTTTATTTCTTTGTTTCCAGATAACTATGTAGTAAGCTAATTAACCCTTTATTTGTTTTTGTATACATTTATTCTTTAGTACAGATATATTATACAATTTATTTTTGAGTAATATATTGTTGCTTGAAAATAGCAATAATTATCAGTTTCTTTTAAATCTATTAAGATTTATATTTGTATCAAGATATCTATTTCTGTATTAAAGAAATATACTGCTCAAAAAGTTTTCAAAGAAGTGGATTGCGCTATTTTTTTTAGCTCTTCGTTTCCCTCACATATAAGTTGTCTAAAATTGCACAAAAAATTACCTGATTGTTATTTTGAACTGCTAATTAAAGCCTATTACTTTTTCCTAATGATTCTTTATGTGAATAGTGATGAAGGTTTGCAAACAGTAACATCTAAATTATTCAAAAAACCTCTGTTTACTGAAGCTAATTTTTTGATTGAAAATTCTCCGCCCCATATTATCTGGTTATTGTCATTAATTTTTGAAATATTGCACTCCAGATAGAAGATTAAAGTTAAGACAAAACTTTTTTGTCGCTATTTTTAAAGATATTTTTCCACACTCAGATTGTAATTCATAAACAAAACCATCTTTTTTATAACAAGACAGTATTATTAGGGCTATTCTGCATCAAAATTTATATCTTTTTGAGGCTTTTTTGGATAATCAGGGATCTATTGCGACTTTTTTAATGTATATATACATATATATATGTGTGTGAAACAAAATAATTTTAATTTGTCAAATATACTTTGCCTTGTGTTTTGTAAGAATTGTTTGCAAATTTGTACCTCTTAAGATGAAAAAGATGTGTTGGGATCATTAAAATTTATTTTAGGCAGAAATGTTATTTGTCATGTTTTTAAATGGGAAACTTTGAGATTGCAGTTGTGCAGTTTTGTTTATCTGTAATAAACTTGAAATATGTGTATACTTATTTTTCTGTTTTTCATGTTCTCACCCAAATATTTCTTTGAACTGGAGCACAGCTCCAATTGCTTTTTATATGAGCTATATTTGATGCTTAAAAAAACTACATGATATTAGAATGGATAGATTTACATAGTGTAAACTGAGGAGTGATCGTTAATGATATAATTTTTTTATTCCTTGTTCGAAAATGTATATAAATTTGATTAAAGTTATATGAAATAAGTTGCAAATCTTAGTCCTTTATTAAACTTTTTTGTTATTTCATTTTAAGTTCTTTTATTTTTGGCAGAAGTGTTATTTCTCATGTTATTAAATAGAAAAATTTGTGATTGTAGTCAAGCAATTTTATTGATCAATAATTAACTTGAAATATTATGTGTATATTTTTCTATTTTTGGTGTTCTTATAACATCTTTATACTTTACACATAACTTTGGTCTTCTTCAAATATTTCTTATTTTGACTGAAGCACAGCTCCCATTGCTTTTTATATGAGCTATATTTGAGGCTTAAGAAAACTACATGATATTAGAATGGATAGATTTACATAGTGTAAACTGAGGAGTGATCGTTAACAGTATAATTTTTTATTCCTTGTTCAAAAATGTAGTATATAAATTTATTAAAGTTTTATTTATAAAATAAGCTTTGAACCATAGTCTTTTATTTAACTTTGTTGCTCTTTAATTTTAAGTTCTTTCATTTTTTATTTCAACGATTATTTGTTTTAAAATCATTGAATGAAAATTATCAAACTTTTGCATCAGTTTTCTTTCTCGTATTGCTTATTATACATTTTCTTAAACATTATAATTTATTTTTAAGACTTAAAAATCTATATTTCCATTTCTTTCATGCATTATCCAGGGATGATATTCTTCCAATTTTTAGCGGATTTCCACTTTTTTCACTTTTGTCTCGAATTTCAGCCCTATTATCAAAAACTCCAATTCTCAAAAAATTTAATTTTTTTAATAAATATTCCACTTTTTCAGAAAATTTATCCATTGAAATAAAATAATTATATTTATTTCCGATTTTCAAAGGTAAACAGAAAATTCAAACTACATAGCTACCAACCCTTCCTCATTTGTACTTATTTTAGCTATTTTCTCCGTTTTTTCGCGCAGAAGGTAAGATGTTCCTCATTTTTACCCGCCCGCCAGATAACTCGTATTTTCATAATTCAGACGTCGCTGCTTCAAGCAAGTCTTCTAAAAGTATCAAGCCCGGAATCTTATAATCTAGACTCTTATTCACGCGATTTTAATATCAGACATAGCTTTTCGTATTTACGTGATTTAACAGTTCCGTGTTGCGATTCTCATTCACGCAATTTGAATATCGTACATTGTGATTCTTATTTACGAAATTTAAAAATCTGATATCGTAATTTGTATTTTCTCATTTTCAAAATGGTATATTTAGTTTCATATTCATGTGATTTCAAAATCCATAATCGTTATTTAAATTCACACGATTTTGATATCCTGGATCGCAATTTGTATTCACGCAATTTTAAGATCGATTATAGCGATTCTTATAATAAGTAATATTTTTTTCTTGAATTAGTTACTATAAAGGTGACTGTTTTTATATCGACGATTATTAGTATATGTAGGTGTTACAACATCAGCGAAACTGGAAGAGAATATATTTAAAACTTGCATTCTGTGCTTTCAAAGAAGAAAAAGTAGGATTTGTCACAAGATGTTTGAAGATGGGCTAACGACTAAATATAGCAAACATAAAAGATATAGCAAACAAAAGCAGTCACTTAAGAAATGATTCAATTTTTTTTTTTTCAAAAAGAGTTAATTAACTCAGGATCAAAATCCAAAATTTAAAAAATAGTGTTGCTGTTATTTATGTTATAAAATGCAAAATTCTTATCTAATGAAAAATAATTATCTAAACATTTCCTGATTATGTAATTTTTCAAACTAAAACAGCAATTTTTGTATGATAAGGAGTTACTATATATTTCTACTTCACAATTATTGATATGTTTCACAGGGCTCTAGTTAGATTAGATTATAATAATATGAACATAGTGATTCCCATTGTAAAAGTTTTTTGCTATAAATCACGTGACAGTATTTATTAAAAGAAATGGAATATTAATGTTTTTTCTCAGTAGTTTTAATTTGCTATACCGGGTAGTTTTTCAAGTAATAATTCTCTCTTATGTGAATTAAAGAAAAATATAATTTCTAGCTTTATTTGAGTTGGTAATTTTTCTTTTTACTAAATGTTAAGTATCGATGTAATAATTTATATAATAATAAATTAGTACACAATTTTACGTCAACGCATTGTGTTTTATTATGTTAAATTGTCCGGAATTTATTATGAAACGATTGCGGGCGTGTAAAATTTAGTCGCTTGGAAATTCAGTTTTTTTGCCTTTTGGCCAATCTCATCCCTGATTATACATCTGCATTAGTTGCTTATATTCCATCATATTGGAAATCTAAGAAAAACTACAGTACAGAACCCGTTATCCGGAAATCAGAAAACCGGAAAACCAAAAAACCGGAACGAAATTCGATAAATTTTCCAGCCATTTTTAAAAAAAAAATTTTTTTTTTCCTCATAAGATTTCAGGATTTTTCTTTCTTTTTTGAAAGATGTTTACCTTACCATCATTTTGGAAATAATCATTAGTGTATTACTTCATTGTTTTTTCTTCTTTTTAATATTATTTCCAAATATTTTTTTTTAGTTGAGTTTGACAATAAAAAAAAACGGCTTTTTGTAGCGATTCAGAAAACCGGAAAAATCAGTTATCCGGAATAGCGATGGTCCCGATCATTCCGGATAATCGGTTCCCTACTGTACTATGAAATATATCTGTTACTCACAGCCAGGGATGATACAGCGATGGGCAAGCTGGAGAACTGCTAAGAATAGTAAAATAGTCAGAATATATATATAGTCAGAATTTCCTTTTGTTACCATATTACAAAATAAAACTACTTTTTTTTCTTCCTCTTAAGTGAAGCACCTAATCTTCGTTTGACTATTCATTGTCATTGTTGATAAATTTCATATCTAGAAATACTAGGAAGTCTTCAAGAGGCCAGCTTTGACCAGCAGCTGTTGCGTTTTGTGTCAAAAATACTAAAAATTTGTTATGCTATTTTTCTAATTTCAAATGAACCTTATTCTCCTCATGGAAATGAATTTTCCTTTATGAGTCTGGGAAATAGGAAAAAAAAGAGAGAAATTCTAGCATGTATTTTAAAACCAGTATTACTGAATTTCCTTAAATTCAAGCTCAATTTTGCATTGTGTAAAGGAATTTTTTTTGTGTTCTTTTTTTACCTTTCATCAAAAAATTTCTCTCTCCCAAAATAATTGTTTTAAAAGTAAAGCAATAGTCATAAAAATCCTACTATCCAATTTAATGGCAGATTTTAACTATGCTTATTTCTAATTTTATATAGTTGTGAAGTTGCTCATTTAATCTATACTAAATTTGATTGAAAAATCCAGTATCAAATAAATATGTTAAAAATCCCCCAAATATTATAAAATATCCCTTCAAATAATAATTAAAAAAAATCTCTAAGCCTATTTTGCAAATATAAGTACACAAATAAATATTTAATGTTCTTCACGAAATTAACTGTGGTAACATGCCTCCCTAGGTATTCCCTTTATGCATCCTTGCATAGCTAGAAAAATTCTGAAGGATGCAAATGCAACAATGCTTATGATACTGTTAATCTTCATTGTTCTAAACATAAATTTTTGTAAACAGTTAGTGAATATTATTGAGCTGAATTATTATTGTAAGAATTTTTGCAAAATTTTTTTAGAATTCAGCTGCTTTTATGGTTAAGAGCAGCACTGCTAATAATATTAAAAACGTTGCAGATGATAAGTTTATTCAAACGTTATAGCCAGGTTACACAATGGAATACCGAACAGCAGAACTTTTCAAATACTTGGATGTTATAATCAGGTTAATCTCAAGAATTCAGAGCTCATCGAGCAATATTTAAAGCTAGATGTCCAACTGTGCTCCCTGAAAGCTTAAAAAACTACCCAAGCAAAACTAAGGAAATCTCAATAGTTTATCTGTGCTCGCTGTTATGATTCTTCTAATTTATATTTATGCATGAAATTACACTTAATTTTGCTTGTGGTCTTATGCATGGGTTTTGTTGTAAACTTGGAAAGATGAAAACATTCTTTTTAGTCTTTTTCTCTTATTCTGATGATCAATTACTGAAGTTGAAGAGCTTTTAAATTCAGACGTCAATGCGTCCTGATCTGTCATATTTTTGTGAAAATGATAAGCATATTTTGATCTAATTTATTAACATTTAAAAAGTAACTGCAATTCTGCATCATCTGGGCTCATATTAATTTCGCAAAAATTGGAAATTATTCATTGAATTTTAATAATTTTCAGAAAAAAAAAATTAAATTAGATTAACACTTTCTCTGAAAAATAATTTTCAGAGAAAATGTTGCCAAATAGGCTCTTCTTTAATAATTTGAAATAGTTTAATAATTTGAAAATTTTTCAAGCCAAATCAAAAGCCCAGATGATTTTTTACAGCAAGGTCAGGGTCGGGAATGCTTGAATGTTCGGACAGGGTCGAAAAACCTCAGCCACTATCTTGAATTTGCTGAGTTGAGGATGAAAGGGAAATAAACTTAAATTTTATTATTTATACAGGTGAGGTATTGTTTTTTGTGTAAAATTTGAAGCGAATAATATTGAAATGAATGAAACCAAAAAACCAATTCTGTAATATTAATATGGACATTGACCGTGCGGGAAACAGTTAGTATATATGTCCCCCTCAATAATTAGAAATTTCATTTCCCAATGTTACCATTAAATTCTTAAAAGGCGCATTCAAACATTACACAAGCATATTTTTGATAATTCAGTTTCCCCCACCCTATCAGCAAAAATAAGCATATCTCAACTCCCCATGCTTACCTTTGAAGGTAGCAACACCTGCTTTAACTTGGACTTTTATTGTAGCAATCTCAGTTGAGGATTAAATTCAAATGAAAGATGTAACTTTGCTTAAATCAAAATTTACCTCAAAATAGGATCCATATTCTTTGGGAATCTTTTGTGTTCTAAGCTGTTGACCTCTGAAATTCCTCGAAGAAATTTTTTCTTTCCACAAATTCAACTTCTAAAATTTAAAATTTTTCTAGGAGTAATTTGTTTGTTTTGTTTTATTTTTATTTCGCATTTTAGGAAAATTACGCTAACACTCCTCTTTTATTTCATGCAGACAATTAAGCTCGCTCTCAGCACAAATCGATAAACTTCACTTCTTGAAGTAACTCACTTTTAAGATTCAAATCACTTGGATTAGTAATGGCTTTTTATGCGCATTTGGAATAAATTTCTCAAATAATAACGAGTAACACCTCTAAATGGCACGATTTAAAAAAAAAATGTATTATAAAAGGAATTTGAAGAATACGAAATGAGGAATAAATAAAAAGGAAAAAAAACAGAATAACTTTTGATTTAATGATTGGATTTTCACGAATTCTCAAATAAAAGGTTTAAGGGCGATCTCAAATATGCTAATTACTTAGTGCAGACGATATTTCAGTTGCGAAATCAGACACAAAGCATACTCCAAATAAATATAATTTCTTTGCGACAGATTTGGATTTTTGACCCCTTAAATACCCGAATCTGGGAAACATAGTCTCAATAGTTTGGTCTCAAAAACGGCTGAAAGTTTCGACCCCTTAATGTTATTAAATGTATTCAACTATTTCACCATATCTATAGAAAATTTTAAGGGAATTGAAAGGTTTTTGCCCAAAAGTACAAAATTTGTTTATTTAAAGAAGATTCCATGCAAAAAGAAAGAAGTTTTTATAATTATTTTTTTTAATGAAAGTCTAAAAAAATTGAAATTTTAAGGTATGCAAATTTTTACATCATTTTAAAAAATGTAATTTTACATGGCAAAATACAAAATTTGGACGAATTCAGTCGAATAGTTCTCGAGAAATCAAATTTTAAATATAGAACTTATTTTTTTCTTTTTATCTTGACCAAAATCAAGAAGAAAAATATGATTTTGTATCTAATTTCGTAACTTAAAATATCGTTTTTAATAATTACCCTGAGTCACCCCTGTAAGCTATTGAGTCCCAGTGCATGAAAATTCGATCAATAGACCAAAAATTATGCTGTTTTTTTTTTCTTTGTACATTTAATCACACTTGCGTTATGTGGACAGTGAATGAATTAATTATAAAATATCGAATCCCAAATTAAACCGATAAAAACTTTATTTTATTTAAATAAAGAAGAGGATTAAGTTTTCAAATGTGATTTAATTTCCATTTAGTTTTACATGAAAATGCAATCACAATATTTTCTTAGTCTCTATTTCTTTATTTTCTTTTTTAAATCTTGTTTCTAAAAAGACAATCTCATTTAAGTTTTAAGTAGCTTATTTACCTGTTATTTATGTTTTTGAGATTTCTTTTATTTCCTTAAATAAATGAAAATTTATTGATTCACCCTTCAAGTTCTTATTTCTCTTTTTTTTTTCCTACTTATTTTTTTCTTTATCCTAAATTCTCTAATGCAAGTCGAGCTGGTAAGAACAAAAGTTCGCCTGATTTGAAAGCGGATATATTTGATTTTGTACTTCTCTGAACTGAATTTCTGTAAGAAGAAGAAAATATAATGTCCTACTATTTATTTTACATTAGGGAATTGTATATGTATATTATATTTATTTTAACTCAAAGTAGTCCTCAATTGCGACAGTTTTTTTCTCCATTAAATGCTTTTACCTAGTATTTTAAATGACTGTTGAGTAGTGAAAAAGAACAATAATAAAATGCAAGCTTTTAAGGCTGAGCGTTTTTTTCTTTTAAGATTTTAATGTGCATAGAAATAATGTATTAATGTGTTTGTAAAGGCTTGAATTTTTCTGCTTAGAAGGATTATTGTTTGATTCTATTTTATACTATGTTTGTTTTTGATGAATCGTTTAATTTTTTCCCCAATTATTTTTTCCAACATACCTAGTTTTTAATGACTGCGCATGCATAATTATTATCTAATATATATAATTCTCTTACGTGGCTCCCAAATTTTGTCTGTATTTCTTTTCCACCGGTGGCAACGTTTGCTTTGTTTTGTTTACGTTACTATTTCTCTTACACGGCGACAAAAAAAAGCCTCATTACAACTCCCCGAATGGCAAAGCTAGAAAATCGACTAATGATTGCCGCTAAAAATGTCACATACCAAATCTAGCTGAGGTGGTTCAACATATAGCACTTTTAAAAACGGAAACTGAAATAACCAGAGAGCATATCTCATACTATTAAGCTAGGCAGAAGTGAGTAGTCTTTGTCGATAGATCTCTATCTTAGTATTTTATCGAAAGCGCTTTTTTTTTCTTTTCACGAATTTATATATTACGAATTTATTTGACGATTTTTGATTTAGATCACGAATTATACTATAGCTTATAGCACATTTCTAATAGGTTTAACGAATTACATGTCATTTATTTGAATTCAAATTTATTTTAATGACTTAGTATTTACTAAAAAGATGTAATTTCTTCTTTTAAAAAAGTTTTTATATGGATTTGAATGATTGTTTTGGGATTCTTAGAATTTTGTGCATTTGCAATGTACCTAAGTTAATGGCGAGCGAAGCGAGCTTGGTTTGCGAAGCAAACCATATAAGATTGTGTAGCAATTTTCGGGGGTTGGCGAGCGTCAGCGAGCACGGGGCGCAGCCCACTAGTTTATACATAATTTTTCATAACTTTAATGTGTTTTACTACAAGGAGATATGTTTTTTAATCTGTTACAATCTTTTAAATGTAAGAATTGTTATATTCCATAATGCGCAGAAAGTGTTACGTCAAAAATTGTTGTTTTTTCATTTTACATCAGTTAAATAGATTATAACCTCTATACTATAAGTCCTATTGACTTGGTTTTGGTCTCATTTGTTTCATCTTTGAAAAAAGCTGTGAAACACAATGCCTCACTTGTCTTGATAATAAAATTAAATTCTTTAAGATTTTTTAAACAAGGACAAAAATACGTTGTTACAATGACTATAATACGTATAATGTTTGTGAAATGTTTTCAAACATAGGTAATCTATATGTTTAAAAATGAATGTGTGCCTGTTTGTCTGTCCTTTATAGACTAATAAACCATCCGACAGAAAGCTATGAAACTTGGCATACAGATAGATCGAAGCCAGGGCTAATGAGAATAGAAGGGCTCGTTCATTCCGCTCTTAGAGCTGAAGCTACGATTTCCCTCCTCATGACGTCACTGTGTTCACAGATCTCGGAGATCGCAAGCAAAGATATTATGATAACTTTGCATCTTTCTCTTTGTAAAAATAAGTTAGACTTTTTCTGGTTATTAGCTTTCAAACTTTACGTAATTAACACGTTATTTCCGTTCATAAACATAGTTCAAAAAAACTTTCTTGGTTATTATATTAAAAAAGAAAACCATTTTAAACTTATAAAAATGTTTTACTAGTTGGCGAAAATGACACTATAAATACTTTATTTTAAAAAGTGCAGTTTTAACTTTAACTATTAAGAAAAATGAAAGCATATATCGACACTTTTTTTATCAACACATTCTTTTATAACGATAAGTTGAGTTTAATTTAGAATCCCTGATTTTAAAATATGTCGTTAATAGCAATTTGTTCATACTTAATCATTAGGAAACATCAACCTTAAACGCTAATTACTGAAACAAAATAATAATTTAGATTCATAATGACATTAAAAATTTTACAATTGTTTATAGATATTTAAATTTACGATGATATAATTTATAGATATTTAAATTGAAGAGAATATAATTTAAAAAAAAATCATAAATATTTAGAATAACTATATTAAAAAATATGTTATGAAATTAGGAGAATTTCAACTGTATACTATATATTTTATTCATACTTTTTATTTACATTTTAATTTTCTTTGACTTTATCCATTTTTTAATTCTTTTCACTTGCCTTTCTTTTTGAAGTAACGAGGCGGTTTCTATTTAGATAATGAATTTTAATAAAAGTTCCTAACGACCGAATAAACGTATTGCTGTTTAATATTAACTGTGTCATTTCGAAATCCATTCTTTACATAGTTGTTCATTTTACTTTAGGGAAGACGCGGAAAATTATATTTTTTCCTTTTGTTTTTGTATCAGATTTTTTGCAAGTTGCAATCGCGCAAACTGGCATTTCGATGATAGTTTTAAATTCTTGTAAATTCACTGCAAAAACTGAGGAAAATCATTATAGAAAATAACAAATGTCTTAGATTATCTCGCAAAAAGAAATGATCTAATATTAGTTAGAGCTAGTAAGGTCGAACGCTCCGTTCTTGAAGTAAAAGTGCGAGCTTTGCGCCAAAGTGACGTCACTAGAGAAAATCGGAGGATTGGCGCGGCTAGAGTTACTTCAAAGGAGTGAACCAGCCCTTCTATTCTCTTTAGCCCAGGATCGAAGCACGAGGAAGGTCATTGTCGACATTAGAACATTCTGCGACAAACCGTTCCAGCGGTATCAGCGAAAATCGAAATGGAATTTTCTGATTGGTTAAAAGTTAGCCATTGTTTTAAATTTGGCTATAAACGATTCAGTTTTCAAATATCTCGCAGATAGCAAAGTGATATTTTTTATCTTATAGCTCTATTCATTTAGAAAAGTAAATTACATATACTTTAATATTTAATTATAATTCGCGCAAGTTTCTTTATGTCAGGTGAGCACAAGCACGTAAAATCAAAGAGAATAGATTTCTTAATTCGCGATTCGCGATCGCAACGAACTATAGGGGGCGTTGTTGTATGAGACGCTTACCTGCGATTTCTCTATGAACCGTCATTCAGTTACTCTGGAGACGTCGTTAATGTAGCGTGTAGCATTGCAACGTTCCTTCTTTAATGTGGCTTATTAAATTTAAAAAAGAAAAATGCTTGATCTTCTTTCTTGTACAACCGAAAACAAAATGGTATCTCTTTTTATTAGAGAAGGAACATCCAAAACACATCGGAAAAATATTTGTACATTAACAGAAAAAAATATGTATATTCTTATAAGAGTTAAAACCTAATGCCCGAGAAATAGTATTACTAAATTTAATGATATAACATGAAAGGCCCATTTAAACTTTACATTCCATAGTTTTAAGAATCATATTAGTTCAAAAATTAAAATGAACAAAAAGTATACATAAGCCTCATAATTTTATGAAATTTAATTTTGTAAACAACGTTTTTTGACAACAATTTTTATCAAAAAATTTCAAGTTTCAATAAAAATCATTATTTAGAAACTAAGAAACGTAAAATAAAGAATGCTGACGAAACAAAAACAAAAAAACAATTCTTTTTTGTCGCCATTTTTAGTGCTACGAATATTCGTCTTTGGGATTTGCCAAAAACAAAACAAGATGCAATTTTATTTTTTCAGGAGGGAAATATTTTACCGAAAAAACGAAAATGTACCAATTCCCACAACATAAAACTTTATCTTGGTAAACGTACGTTTTGGAAATGTTATTTCATTTGGAATCTTATTCATCAGAGTTCATATGGCGATATGATTGTTTTGAATCTATGCTAAACTCTATATCGGCTCATTTTCCACCGAAATCCGATTAACTATTTTGATTTTAAATAAAGTGTTTTATTTTATGAATTGTCGCAAAAATTTTAAGTGTAGATTGGCGGCACTTAAAAACCGCCAAATCTGTAGCGGCGGTGGCGTTAATAAGTAAGTACCGAATTTTTATTCCATACTTTTCTGAATCATATTATTTCAAACATTGGAATATACAAGAAGTATACATAAACACATAATGTTATACCATTTAATTTTTCAAAAGTATTTTGAGAACAATTTTTATCAAAAAATTATAAACTTAAAAACGGAAAATTAAGAATTCTTAGGATAAAAAAAAACGATTTTAAGAATTCTTAACATTGAAATAAAAACTTTCATATTGTTTCTTTTTTTATTATTCTTATAGTTCTTAATCAGACGTAAAAAACCATTCTGTAGAGAACCATCATCAAATGAAAAAAAAAATATTTACAAGCAAATTTTTTATTGTAAAAATCATTGCACTTACCTGATTTATGATTCCCGGAGAATTCCAAAATGATAAGTTCCTTGTTTGAAAACTTTATTATCAAATAATAGATACATAGTTTATATCTTCATTACTTTTAGATAACATACTACACAGCAAAATTTTATAATTGATATGAATTTGAATATGTAGCTAAAAACAGAATAGCTGAATTCTAGTTGAACTTATTCTTTCAAAATTAAAAAAAACTTACCAAGAAAACGATTTAAATTAATTAAGAATCGGCACAAATGGCACTATTTCAAGTAACTTGGATAATTTTTTATTGTTGTTTTCCGAATTATATGGATACAGAAATATATACTATTCTATAACGAAGAAGAATATGCTATAACTATTACAATTCTGTATGTTCTGAATTCATATTTATTCACTGGAATGACGAAAGCAATGTTGACTTCACTTTAATTCGTAATGAATTGAAGACAGAAGAAATGCATTTTACCTTAATACAAACATCTGTAACAGTATACGAAATCGGAAGTCATCAGTTGCAAGTTTGTTGATAATAGAAATTAAAAATTATTGAGGAATTTTTCTTCAAATGTTAGGCGTGTTCTGTTCCTGAAAGATTTACTAATATTCTGGAGATTTTTTTCAAGTTCTTCGGCCTTTTCCTTAGGGAAATTTTGTTTCTTATTTGCTGCTAAAAATGGCGTCTGATTCAGTCAATGACTTTGATGGAACTAAATGAAAACGTGATAAATTAATGTCCGATATTTACAGGCTCCCGCTAGACGGCGTACTCGAGCGTTGCGATCGCGAATCGCAACGAACTATAGGGGGCGTTGTTGTATGAGACGCATACCTGCGATTTCTACATGAACCGTCATTCAGTTACTCTAGAGACGTCGTTAATGTAGCATTGCAACGTTCCTTCTTTATTATGGCTAATTAAATTTAAAAAAGAAAAATGCTTGATATTCTTTCTTATGCAAACGAAAACAAAATGGCATCTCTTTTTATTAGAGAAGGAATATCCAAAACACATCGGAAAAATATTTGTACATTAACAGAAAAAAATATGTATATTCTTATAAGAGTTAAAACCTAATACCCGAGAAATAGTTTTACTAAATTTAATGATATAACATGAAAGGCCCATTTAAACTTTACATTCTATAGTTTTAAGAATCATATTACTTCAAAAATTAAAATGAACAAAAAGTATACATAAGCCTCATAATTTTATGAAATTTAATTTTGTAAACAAAGTTTTTTGACAACAATTTTTATCAAAAAATTTCAAGTTTCAATAAAAATCATTATTTAGAAACTAAGAAACGTAAAATAAAGAATGCTGACGAAACAAAAACAAATGAACAATTCTTTTTTGTCGCCATTTTTAGTGCTACAAAAATTCGTCTTTGGGATTTGCCAAAAACAAAACAAGATGCAATTGTATTTTTTTAGGAGGGAAATATTTTACCGGAAAAACGAAAATGTACCAATTCCCACAACATAAAACTTTATCTTGGTAAACGTACGTTTTGGAAATGTTATTTCATTTGGAATCTTATTTATCAGAGTTCTAATGGCGATATGATTGTTTTGAATCTTTGCTAAACTCTATATCGGCTCATTTTCCACCGAAATCCGATTGACTATTTTGATTTTAAATAAAGTGTTTTATTTTATGAATTGTCGCAAAAATTTTAAGTGTAGATTAGCGGCACTTAAAAACCGCCAAATCTGTAGCGGCGGTGGCGTTAATAAGTAAGTACCGAATTTTTATTCCATACTTTTCTGAATCATATTACTTCAAACATTGGAATATACAAGAAGTATACATAAACACATAATGTTATACCATTTAATTTTTCAAAAAAAGTATTTTGAGAATAATTTTTATCAAAAAATTATAAACTAAAAAACGGAAAATAAAGAATTCTTAGGATAAAAAAACGATTTCAAGAATTCTTTACATTGAAATAAAAACTTTCATATTGTTTCTTTTTTTATTATTCTTATAGTTTTTAATCAGACGTAAAAAACCATTCTGTAGAGAACCATCATCAAATGAAAAAAAAATATTTACAGGCAAATTTTTTATTGTAAAAATCATTGCACTTACCTGATTTATAATTCCCGGAGAATTCCAAAATGATAAGTTCCTTGTTTATCAACTTTATTCTCAAATAATAGATACATAGTTTATCCCTTCATTACTTTTAGATAACATACTACACAGCAAAATTTTATAATAGATATGAATTTGAATATGTAGCTAAGAACAGAATAGCTGAATTCTAGTTGAACTTATTCTTTCAAAACTAAAAAATACTTACCAAGAAAGCGATTAAAATTAATTAAGAATCAGCACAAATGGCACTATTTCAAGTAACTTGGATAATTTTTTATTGTTGTTTTCCGAATTATATGGATACAGAAATATATACTATTCTATAACGAAGAAGAATATGCTATAACTATTACAATTTTGTATGTTCTGAATTCATATTTATTCACTGGAATGACGAAAGCAATGTTGACTTCACTTTAATTCGAAATGAATTGAAGACAGAAGAAATGCATTTTACCTTAATACACACATCTGTAACAGTATCTGAAATCGGAAGTCATCAGCTGCAAGTTTGTTGATAATAGAAATTAAAAATTATTGAGGAATTTTTCTTCAAATGTTTGGCGTGTTCTGTTCCTGAAAGATTTACTAATATTCTGGAGATTTTTTTCAAGTTCTTCGGCCTTTTCCTTAGGGAAATTTTGTTTCTTATTTGCTGCTAAAAAATGGCGTCTGATTCAGTCAATGATTTCGATGGAACTAAATGATAACGTGATAAATTAATGTCTGATATTTACAGGCTCCCGCTAGACGGCGTACTCGAGCGTTGCGATCGCGAATTATTCGTCGCATCACGGATCTAGTGAAAACAGTCTAACAAAAATAAAGGCAAAAGCAAATTTCATTCAAATTGCACGTATTATATAATTATTTGTATTTAGTTTGCAATTTTAGGTTAGCACAATTAAATATAGTTTTTGAAGGTTTCATTACTGACAGTTGTCATTTGAAAACTAATAGATTGTTTATTATTACAAAGTTTTCGAATTCACATTCATTTTATTTCTTTCATTTAAAAAATAGATTTTTGTTTTAAATTTTACCATTTTTATATTTCTTATTTATTTAATTTTTATTGCTCTTTTTATTATTTAAAATATATATGTGAATTTTCGATTTAGCAAATTTGCAACCGCCGTCAACTTTTACATTTCTTTTTGTTTGAGAGAGAATATTTTCAAAAATATGCTGCCTAAGCGAATCGCTCTTAGTCGATCGACACCTCAAGCACGCTAAAAGAGAACTACCCGTGTTTCAGAAATATCAGAGCAACGGGAAAATAAGTTTTAACATAAAAAATTACATAAATTCTAAAATAACATGCTTATACAATATGACATAAAAAGTGACATAAGTTTTAGCATAACATAATAACATACCCATACAGCACATTGACTTCGTTATGACATCCTAAAGTTGTCATCTTTAGGATTCTGTGACTTCCAGAGGAAGTCCTATATTTACCGCTAAATGTCCTACGGATGTCATCTGCGTGTTAGAATGTCCCACCTGCAGATATCTTAATGATGTCATAACTAGGACAGTTTCAGGATACCTTTAGAACGCTTTAGGATGGCATTAGGACATAATAAGACCTGTTTAGTAAGGATTGAGGTAACTTGTGGGATGCATGTTGGAAATGGTATGATAGTAATAGGAGGGTGTCTTATTTTGGAAATAAATTTCATCTTTGAAATTTTTATTAATTTTAGCAACTTAAATAAGGTTTTTCTTTTAAATTTACTGAATTAGAGATCAGAAAAATGTTTTCTAAATGAAAAAAAAGGTGATAGTTTTTAATTTGTATACCACTCTATTTTTCCAGAAAAATGGGCTATTCCTCTACTATTTTTTTTAGGAAAATTAGTAAAGGAAAAGGGAGTAAAACAGTTAATAAACAAACGTATCTAAAGAAAAGAATAATGTATCATTTTAATACAAAAATATGCAAGATAATTGGATTTCACATTTCTATTGCTTGGAATAAAAACTTGGCCATTATTAAAAAGTCTAATTGAATGCACCCTTTGAACACCAAGGAAGGTTACAAGTCTCCTAATTAGCGTTAGTTTTCTGTAAGGAATATTTCTTATTAAATTAAATTATGAGACTTATTGAATCTTTTATGTACATTGTAATTTATGATTGCTTCATTATTGCTCATATTGTTTAATGTAGTAGATATATTAAATATCTTATAATAAAATAATGAATAATTTTTATTTTAATGTTGCTCTAATACTGAGAACTTCGCATTAATATTTAAATTTCTCGTATGATCAGTTGAAACTAGTTAATTGGCAAAATAATTCTCATTACATTCTTCTGCAATATTTACTAAAAAACATTTTATATTATAAATAGTTTAAATGAAGTTGTGACTATTTTATCAAAAACTCAAAATAGATGTTTATGGACCACATACTTTATTGTTTAGTTATTGTGTCAATGATGCAATTTAAAAAAACAAATAAAATTAGAAAATTATCTGTTTTTATATACAAACTAAAACAGCTGTTGCCATGTTTTGCTGAAGAATTGTTAGCTGAAGGCATACTTAAATCAGTATCTTGAAAATATTAAAAATAACTTGTTTTAAGGATTTATCTATTTTTTGCAGCATAAATTTAGTGTATGCAAATAAATATGAGAATAGAAAAAAATAAACAATAATAGAATCACATAAGTGAAACTTTTATTTACACTATTATTTCCTTAATTTTTTTACAGAATAAACTCTTCTTTCTTTAACATGGCGCAACCAGCCTCTAATAATGCTTCCAACTTCATTTACTTTAGTGCATGTGAAAACACTGCAAACAGCTTCTAAAACATAACAAAAAGAAAATATAAACAAACCAGTAGGTATTTTCATGAATAAGCATAAAATTATTTCAGAACTTATTTAAAAGGTATCTCAAACTAAATTAGTAGAAGCCCAGATTTCTGTTACTCTCAGGGAAAATATTATGGGGTAACCTTGTTAAGCTGCTTTTTCAATTGCCCATCATACGTAACTTAATACTAGTTTACAAAAAATAAAATGATTTGATACATGTTTGATTCATTGTTATAAGAATAATCTAGTAACAACAACTGTAATAATGATAAAGCTATTAGTACACACAAGTGCAAGTCAAAAAAAGTGTTGGATAACTGAAGTATCGTATGATTACCATTCTACTATGACTGGAAAAGAAGATGGTGATACTAATAACAATATTATTTCAAACAACACACTCATAAATTATTCCAATGTTTGAAATTTATAAACTCATTGAAAATTCATGGAATACTAAATTTATAGTATATTAAAAAGTTTGGCAACTTTAGCAACACAAATTTTAACTATATACAGTCAAACTACAAATGGAATAATATATATATATATATATAAACAGGGATTAAATATTACCAATAATTGCACCTGACACTCTGAAACCAAAAAAACTTTTTTTTCATTATTGCCCATCCAGCTTTAGAGTTCAACAACATCACCAGGCATGATGTGACGAATAGCTTGTCTTGTACGTTCTTTAAAATCAGTTCCATCAAGACTTTGCAATCTAGCAGACTATGAGAAAGAAAAAACATTATACAAATAAAAATATTTTAAAAAAGCAAATTGACATGTAAATGATATAATTAATAAAAATTTATTTTAAAGAAAACAAAATTTCATTCTGAAAATAGTTTATCGTAAATCTGTCCTTGTAAAAGAACGAGCTCTTGGAGAATCAAGAAAAAGACTATACTCAAATTTAGCATACAATCTTTTTTTGTAAAAATACAAATATGTAAATACTAATTAAATGTTTCAACCACAATTATCAGTTAAAAATGTTAACAAAAATTTAATAATTGAGAAAATATGCAGATCAACTACAAGTAAGTTTTATATGCCTTTTAAAGCACTAAATATTTTATCTTAAGAGATCATTGAATATTTTTTAACCCCGTCAAAAAATACATATTATGAAACACAAGATACCTACCTAAAATATATCTATAAAAGTAAACTAAGAATTAAAATGTAAACACATATATTTAAACCAGCTTCACAATGCAAGAGGTGAATAATGACAAATATATTTACAAGAACTTTTTAAAAGAAAATAAACTCCTTACAGATTCAATAACTTTTTTCAATACTTTTATTAACTTTTCAATATTTTTAAAAAAAAAAGTATTTCTTGAAATACTAAGTAGTGAGCATGAAACTAAGCATTAAGCAGGAGAAATTCTAATAACTGCTTTTGAAACAATGACATTAAAATGAGAAAATGTAGACACTATTCTGTATAAAATTAGTTACACATATAGACATTTTGATCGCGTCCATATGATTCTTTTTTAAATAATAAACTTAACTAATATTAATATAAATATAATTTAAGAACTATTTTTAAAAAGATATGAATTACTGAGATAGTGAAAATAATGTAATTATCTTCAGCAGTTAAAATTGATAGCCTGATTAAATTTAATATAATAGTTAGATAACTTTGCAACTTTTTATTAATTTTAAGACAGATTGATTATGAACAATCATATAAGGAGAAAAATTGAATTCATTGCAGCAAATGCTGCAATTTACTCAGACTAGGACGGAAAAAAAAACCTGCAGCCCTTTTGCCTGGTTATTTACTTGGCTAAGTATCTCTAATTTTAAAAATCCCTATGGACCGCATTTTTTACACAAGGGAACGCTGCAAGCTCTATACGCCTATACTTCCAGGTTACTGTTTCGGGTGTATTTTAAAGCCATTTGGCTCACAACGCGATCATTGTGTTTTGAGAACTTGCAAGAGAACATTGTGATTCTTGCAAACGTGGTATTTGATTACTTATTACTTGTGTTTACAATGCTAAAGGTGCTAACACTAACGTAAGATGATGCACAGCTTGCAACAAGAACAAACAATAATAAACAAATTGAAAGAGGCCAAATCAGGATTGCCAAAAAAGGGAGTTATTCAAAATCTAGCAACCATGTCACCTTTTTCGCAATGCATCTCTAAAGAAATAAAACAAATTTTCACTTCTTACTCACCAGAATTACTTATCGTTACTATCTTATGAAATACAACAGATTTGAGCTTAAAAATTATATAATTTATTTCTTTTGTTAAAAACAAAATTATCAGTTTGAAAATATAGCCTAGCAGAATAAGCAGTAGCAAGTATTGAGTTGGAGATTGTTATTGTTTACATTTATATTGAAAACACCATTCATAGACAATTTATAGACAAAACTTTGTAAAAAATGGTAAAATAACAATATACTAAATAATGAAGATGAATAGCAACATTGAAATAATTTAAATGTCATTTCATTTGTAACTAGAAGAAATGATTAATTTAGGGTTACCAAAAAAACATGCCAAATAACAAGTTGAACTTAAAGGAAGAAAACAAAAATAATAGAAAGAATGAGTTATCAGAACAGATAAAAATTTCCCTCACGAAATAATAAAAGTAAAACTTCCTCAATAATTATGAAAAATTAAATAAACCACACATTTAAACATTTAGTAATGTATGTAAACATTGCAAGTGAGATATTAAAGATAATGACGGGGTTCAAGTACACTTATAAATCAAATATATAAATAGATTATAAAAAAGAAAGAAAGATAAACAAAAAAGAAACTAATAAGATATTTGAGCTTATAAATACCTTATTGTTTAGATTTCACTAGCAGAATTGCTCTTGTCACTGGATAAAAGAAATAACATTAACGGCAAAGTTGAAGTTAACACGCATGCGCTGAACGATGATCCTACAAGACTCCTAAAACACTCCTTTGAAAGGCCTGTCATATTGCTGTCTATTTGTGACATCCTACGAAATTCTTTCTTCTGACACTTTACGGATATGACTGTTCCAGGAGTGTTCGGAATGTTTTGGGATGTCTTTAGGACGAAATTTGCTGTATGGGTAGTATGACATACAAATGAATTCGAAAATGAAGGACATGACAATCAATCTGACCTTTTACATATCAGTTTATGTTAGTTACATATAGTCGAGGACAAAATTATTTTTATTCAATTTATTATAATATGCCCTTACAAGTTAAAATTCAAACTAGTTCTTCTAAAAAAAAATCATAGGTAATTTTTCATGTGTAATTTAAGGGGAAGGCTTCTCATTTAGGGGGAAGGCTTCTCACAAGTTTGGGACACTTGGCATGTGCCCCGAATGCCCTAGTATATATTAGTTCCTGGGCTTGTGAACTGGAAGTGAAAAGAATGTTCCGTTACTTTATCAGAGATGTGAACTACTCCGGATCCAACAAAACATTTTGAAAAACGGTAGAGGATCACAAGCTAACATTTGAATAGTATTGGTAAATTTTGAAACTTCTTCAAAAGTTCAACATTGCGCAACTGTATTGAACTTAACTGTATTAAACATCTGGGCACCTGAGGCCCTTTTCGCATTCATCTTTAACTTTGTGGTGTTTCAGAGAGGTGGTGGAATACAGATGAAGGGAATTTGGCGGAACTGTGACATATTGGCGTATTATATAAGCCTTTGAATTAGAAGAAGTGCTAAGCAAAAATTTATAAATCGAATTTACTAAACCAAGAATCATACATTAAAAGATTACCACTAGTAAATATTTATCTGCCGTCCGGAGCAAGTTGACATCTCGCCATTGTCAGTCACAATAGATTCCTATTGAGCAATGATGCATTGTGTTAGTATCGCAGTTGTTAAATATTAAAAAACTTATTCGATGACAACGTAAAAATTTTTTCATTCCTTCAATTTAATAATAGAATTCAGAGTAAAGTTTTTTTTTAAATTGAAGAAATTTTAAGAAACAGGGGTAGTGTTTTGGATGTGAAACATAGAATTACAAGAAATAAAAGGATCCATTGTTGATAAAGTTGAATATCTGGCAATGTCCTAAAGAGGCGATAGTTCAGCAGCTTGCGTTAAAGTTTACAAAACGGCATCGATTTAAATGGAGATCATCGTTCAAGCTCTATTTTCAAGAAATCAACTTTAGAATGTTTTCAAGTAAATTGTATGCTTCATTGTATTTATGAACGATACCACATTTTAAGTCCATAAAGTACAGACATTTTAAGGATCTTGGCACTTTATCAACTGCAGGATTACTCAAATTCAATGAAACTATACCACATTTTAAGTTCATGATGTACAGACATTTTAAGAATCTTGGCACTTTATCAACTACAGGATTACTCAAATTCAATGAAACTATACCACATTTAAAGTCCATAATGTACAGACATTTTAAGGATCTTGGCACTTTATCAAGTACAGGATTACTCAAATTCAATGAAAAGATTTGAAAGATTTAATTCCAATGAAGTACAAACATATGGCACAACATACGATTGTATACAACTATGCGTAGAAGAAGTGCATTCAGCGTGAGCACCATTTGCCACAAATGTCGAATCCAATTTAAATCTAGTCAGTCACTAATCTAATGATCCCTGGTTAAGGAAGTCATTGCGATGACAATGCGATGTCTCAGGTCTTTAAGATCGACCGGAATACAGGAAGTATGTTGTGTTTTCATGAAGACAAAAATCAGAAAAATGTAGGTCCTAGTGGGCCTGAGTTTTTTTTAATAACATAAATTGAAATGAATTTCAGAAATAACCTTTGTTGAGCATCAAGCTGTACTTTTTGACGAATGGAGAAGTTTCTTTTTTACAAAATTCCTTTGCAGAATAGTTGATATTATCACCATGAAATTCAGCAGGCAAAATTTCTTTAGGTATGTGTTTATGAAGCTGTTTCAAATCGCTACCATGAAAGTGGATCTACATGTAAGAAAATATATACATATTTAGATGGCCAAATACATTGCAACAAATTTTGTTTGAAAAAAAAATGACACTCGCTAGGTTTGCCAACTTTTGTAATTGCTTCTCATTCATCATTGTTTTTTTTCTTCTTAAAAGTCTATATTTTACATAAAAACACAGAATATTTTGTTTTCAAAATATACAATTATTGAACTTTATAAAAAAAACATTTTGTTAATCTAATAATCACAACGAAATAGACGTTTACCTAGATTTGAAAGCAATTATATGATTTGGAAAAAAAATTAATCTAAGGAACACAGATAGTGTGATTCAATAAAAAAGAAACAAATGAGAAGTTATTTTACTCTTTGACGAGATTTATATTTATTCAATTAGGGAATGGTTTTTAACGCCCTAATTTTTAAGTATTTTTTAGTTTAAAAATTTTCGATATAAATGTTCAAATTCATGTGTGGCAAAATTTAATATTTCATTCTCTCTCTTTTTTTTCTTTGACTTCTATTCGAGCAAGCTAATAAAATAAAGAAGTAAATTTTTTGCAGCAATAAATTAATAGCAAATATTTAAAACAGATTTTTTTAAAATTTTATGATAAAGCTCTTAAATTTGCATTAACTTTCGAACAAATTAGAATTTCAAAGCAAAATTTGTGTAAAGTTTAAAAATAAAAATAGCCCTTTCAGGACGTCGAATTTTAATTCCGCAGTAACATTTTATCGGTCCACAGATCGGCCAAACATGTTTTTTTCCCTAAAAACTTAACTAACAGTTAAATCTTAAATTTTTTAATTCCGTCAATCTTACAGAATTTTTTTCTAAACATCTTGGTAATTTCTAGTCTTCAGAAAAGTAATTTCAGTTGGAAATTTCAGTTGGTAATTTCTAGTCTTCATTTTCAGAAAAGAAAAATGAAATAGGAAGCTAAAAAAGCACTTAAAATTGCAATAACTTTCGAGCAAATTAGAATTTTGAAAAGAAAAGTAGAAAAAAATATCTCCATACCAAATTTCCACTAACCAAATTTTAACTTTGTATTTACATTGTGGTCGGTAAAGTATTTTCTTCAACAGTTAGTATTTCTCGAACTAATTATCGAAAGTAAATTTTTTTTATTCCATTGTACTTCCTGTACAGTTTTCTACACGCCATCATTATTAGTAATTTTTGTGCAACAAAATAAAATGTAACTTTAAGTTGAGCACCCAAAAAGCCTCTTTCTGTGGCCCTTACGATTTTTCAATTTAGAGAAAAAGAAAAACTTAATTCTCACCAAGACGGACGAGATTACTCGTTTACCAGGAGTATTCGATGTGCGCTAGAGACGATATAATTCGTCATCGTTTTTGAAAATTATTTCAAAGAGTACAGTTACTTATTTATCAGCATTTTTATGCTTTCTAGTAATTTTCGATTAATTTTTGCATAATTTTCGATTAATTTTATTCATTGGAGACACTATGTTATGAATTAATATGCATATGACATATTCAAATAGTCACGTAGTTTCGATTTGCCATTCGGTAGCTTATGGTTAATATGTTTGAAGTAACAAATGATTTCCCGGGGACATTAGTAGGTTTATCACGATTCTCAGAAAAATTTAATAGTGGCAGTAAATTCACGTAAATGTTAGGTCCATAATTCTTTTTATAAGATACTACTTTAATGTCTGATAGGGCAAAATTTGCATACAGATATGTATTATTTACAGAATAATACCTAGTGGTTGTCAAAAAATAGTTAAATGAAGGAGATTGACTCAAAATTGTAACAACTATTAAATTTTCGCAAGCAACATACTTATTAAGCTTTCAGTGATAAAACTGTGAAATAATTAAAAACACATGATTTATTATGGTACTTAATTATTAAATTAGATTAATTCTGTTAAATATTAAATATATTTACAACTTTCTTTTTCTGTGTTTTATTAATTTCAATCATTTTCTGTAAAGTAGTAAGTTTGGAAAATAGTAGCAAGTTTTTGCAAGTAGAAGTAATGATCTAACAAATTTTTTTTAAATTCAAAATATAAATTTTGTAGCAGTTGTAAAATGGAAGCTTCCTATTTTATATTAAAGACTATCAAATGAACTTTAATTTTAATTTGTCAAAAAACCTTTTTAAAAATAAAGCCGAATTCCATATAATTAAAAAATAATATTTTTCTGCTAAATTTCTAATGTAATCTCTAGTTAATAAATTTTTTTTTTCGTGATTGAAAATTTAGTTCAGTTATTAAATATAAATTAGTTTTTACAAACCCGAATAATTATAGATTCCTACAACATATAAAAAGGTTGTACAATTCGTGAAAAAATAAATAAAAAACCTGAATAACTTTTGATCTAATGATCGGATTTTCACGCACTAGAACTCAATTTCAATACTTCAAAGTGACCTCAAATATGCTAATTAGTTTGTGCAGACGGTATTTTAAGTTACGAAATCAGACACAAAAACGTACTTTATCTGAATAAACATACCGCACTTTTTCGACGGATCATGAAGACTCCCGAAATATGAGGTTTATTTGCTTTTTAATAGGTTTTAATGAATTAATTGACAGGTTTTAAAACTTATCCATTTATCCCCATGGTATACACCGAAGAGCCATTACATTATGACTACCCTCCATCTATAACAATGGGCTCGCCCAGGTTTTCATGGTTTCTCGCCCAGGAACAATGTTTTCATGGGGCACATTAGGACCCATAATCCTCATAGAACAATCCCTGACGTCTGTAAGCTACTTGAACAAAGTTGCAGACCAGGTTCACCCATTCACGACAACAGTTTTTCCTGCGGGGGATGGTGTTTACCAACAGGATAATGCATCATGTCATAAGGGTCGAATCGTCATGGATTGGTTCGAGGAACATTCCAGTGACTTTCAAGTCACGTCTTAGCCCCCAAATTCACCGGACCTTAATCCAATAGAGCATTTGTGGTCCTACTTGGAAAACCAAATTCGTGCTACCACGCTACCCCCTCGCAATGTGAGGGAATTGCAGGACTAATTGGTGAGCGCTTGGCACCAGATACCTCAGACTACCTATCAGCACCTTGTGGAATCAATGCCACGGCGGGCGCTAGCAGTTTTGAGGGCTAAAGGTGGTCCTACTTGCTATTAGCAGGGTGGTCATAATGTAATGGCTCTTTGGTGTATGTCTAGTGCAGAAAGAAAAACCAACTTTTTGAAAAAAGATTATTAAAAAAGTGCACAAAAAAGTACTCTTAACAAAGTACATTTGTATCATTCAAAATGAAGACAATACTTCAAATTTTAACTAAAAACAATCGGATATGTTCAAAACAATAATTTATCAGCTTTTCAGGCAAATTTGTCAGACATTTTCCCGCTAGTCCCCTTTCCTATTATAGTACTATACAGTTGAGCACGAAATTATTTATATCTTATCTAAAATTTGTGAAAATTTATTATTTTCGAACTATTGATTAAAATTTTTTTTATCATAGTTATTAGTTGTAAAATTATACAAAAATTACCAAGTTATACATTTCCCTCAATATTAGCACAGTACCATCATTGTAGTTAAATTAAAATTGAATTTTGTGTTCAATTATGTATTTAATGATTTATTTATGGCATAATTTCTTCATCTGACAGCTAGCTGTAATTAATCTAAAATATTATGAATTACAATTTTCTCATTGAGAAGAAGTAAAGCATACAACTCCTAATAAATATTATAGTTTCTAATTGAACGATGTTTTTTTTCTAAAAAAATCTGATTTCCAAAAAATTAATCCTAAAAAATTAACTAAAAATTTTGTTTTTTTGTAAAATAGTATTAATTAAAAAATTATCAAAATTAATTAACAATAATTAATTTTAAAATTAATTAAAAATTAATTTTATTCTTTCTTAACTAGACCTAGTATACATTTCGGACATTTACCAAAGCAACTATGTGATTGTCAACATTCACCGGTTGAAATTTCGGTCATTCACAGTTGTAAATACACTAAATGTCGACGACTGTTGAAGATATTTATTCTTATTACATCCATGCTGTTTTAGAAGCATTTACAATAAATAAGATACAATAATTTAATAAGTATAATCGAAAATGTTTCTGGAATTTCAAAGATGAAGATTAAAAAATCCTTACAATTTTTTTAATATTTTAATAAAAATTAAAACTTTCTAAATTAATTTAATAAGGAGATAAAATCTTACCCTATTCCTAATTTTATCAGTCAGAAAGATTTTCATCATGTTGAAAATATATCTAAAGATCGATGATTCATTGACTATGTGGATGCTATTGAATCTAATGGGTACAGTGTTCTATAAAAAAAAATATGAAAATTATTTATGAAACTGTCTTCATAAATTAAAATCTTCTAAAATTACATAAGCTAATTAAACATATTTTTATAGTTTAAAATTTAGAACAAACGGTTGTCTTCGAAATCACGAGAATGCTAAAAGTTACATGACTTAGCATGAGTTCCATGCTATAAAGCAGAATATGATAAAAGAAGACTTTTCAATATTAATATCAATATTGGCTAGATTTCTCAAAACAATTTATTTGTTAACAACAATTTAGAAAATACACCAAAGTGCCCTTGAGTTTAGGGATAAGCAAGTTAAGGGTGTTTTTCGAAGGTTTCGTTGTAATATTAAATTATTATTATTTTTTTTTACAAATAATAGGCCATTTTTATAGCTGCTGTGAGGCTGCAACTGTTACTAATAACTAAGGCCCGGATTTCGATGACATTTGCATTTTTTTGCATTTTTTGTCTTTTAGAGCATTTTTTTAGATTTATAGGGCATTTTTTCTTTAAATATTGGGGCGTATTTTGCATTTTAATGCATTTTTAAAGTTTTTTGTTAATTTTTTCCAATTTTTATTATTTTTTTTATCAATTTTCATTATTACACTGGCTTCCAAACAATGAAGAAAATCTACAGAATATTAACAGGTGAAGCAAAATCTTTTCAAATTGAAGAAGAATTGTCAGTAAGTGAGACCGTCTTTTTCAAGTACGCACCTATAACATCAGTAGACGTTGAAAGAAGCTTTTGCAGGAATGAAAATTTACTTTCAGACAAGAGACGCTCGTTTACATTTCAAATTATCAAAAAACATTTAATAATCCAATGTAATTCTGATATTTAGTAATATTATGAGATGGAAGTTGTTATATCCATTAAAGCTTCTATACAAAATAAAAATATTTTGGTGTCAATATATTTTCCTTTTTTTGTTATTTTAGGATATAAAACAAATTTTTCAAACTTTAATGAACGTAGAACAAGTATTGCATTGCTTTATATTTTTTAAATGACTCATAATAATTTTAAAGAGCAAAACATTTTTTAATTCAATATTTTTACTTTATTTAAGGCATTTTTTGCGCAATTTTTGGATTTTTAAGGGCATTTTTTGCCCTTTTTAAGGGCATTTTTTGCACTTTTTAAGGGCATTAGTTGAGATTTTTTAGGTCATCAAAATCCGGGCTCTACTAATAACTGTTACATCAAGTTTAGCCTATCTAAAGCCAGCGATGTCTACGCTTATTTTGAAAATGGCGCAAAACGTCACTGTAGAGAAAAACCACAGTTCTGTGAAAATGAAAAACTGAGAATCGGGTAATGATTTTGATAAATTTCATCTAGGTGGGAAAATATCGCCGAATTGGCGATTTTTAAAAACGTTTAATAACTTTGAAAATACTGTTCAGAAGCCCAGATAATTCTTCATGGCAAGATTATATATATAGTTAATAATCATCGCATTGCTTCAAAGGTAAGGCACTTAAACTATGATTTTTTTATATTCCTCGGCGACAGAGCTTCGAAAAACAGCGTTAATGAATTGGATCTGAGGTTCCCAAAGCCCGCACGGTAAAATAAGCTTTGCATTGGTCTACCTGAATCACAGAAAATGACAGCAACTGCAAAAGAAGCACCGGGAGAAAAAGTCCGGAATAAGCAGAGCACCTAATTAATATATATATATATATATATATATATATATATATATATATATATATATATATATATATATATATATATATATATATATATATATATATATATATATGGGTCATTCTCACGAAAACTGTCATTTTTCAGTTCATAAAATCCCAAAAAAGTAAAGTGAATAAAAAGCTCTGAAACTTTTTATATTAATAGAAATATGTAATGGCATTATAAAAAAAGTATATATCCTATAAATTATACTTAATACTTAAATTAATAAATTTAATAATTCATTTATAATTAATTATTAATAATAATTAATAATTAATTAATTTAATAAATAAATTAATTAATTTAATTAATGCATTTATTGATTTTTTAATTTATTTTTAAAATTAATTAATAAGTAAATTAATTATTTTCACTATTTAAAAAGTGAGGGAATGACACTAATAGTGAGGGAATGATATTTTATTTTAATACATGTTTTTATCTAAGTTACATCTACCTAAAGTTTGAAAATGATAACATACTAAGTATATCTAATATTTATTATAATTTAGTCTTATATATTTAATAGTTTTTACAGGTTTGGGAAATAAAATTGGCTGGCACGATTGAACAAAAAAAAATTTAATAATATACTCATCTTGAATCATTCCCTCACTTTATACACTAGTGAGGGAATGACGAATTCAATAAAATTTAAAAATAACAGTTAGGCCTAATTAATTTCTGAAGTCAATCACATACAATTATATTCATACAAGAAAGAAACATATAATTATCCACTTTCTCGATGAAGTTGTATTTTATTTTACTCTAAAAAATGACATGAGGGAATGACAAATGTAAAAAATTTTACCTGGTTTGATTCATTCAAATTTATTCCACAGCAAGGCTTCTTTAAGTTGAAGATGGAAACATACTGCAATTTTGTTCTATGATGCCAGTTGTTAACTTCTGAAGTTTTTATTAAAATATTTTTATTCTAAGAAGATTGCAGGTGATAAGAACATTGTAGTGAGGGAATGACGCGAAACACTGGGGACAAAGTTTAAGATAGTGCTGTGTTAATATTTTTATCAGAAATTAAATTTAAAATTGATTTTCTGAATTCTATATTTCAGTACTCTGAAATAAAAAACACGAATTTGTAAAAAAAAAAAAAATTATTTCAGAAACAATTTTTTTCTTTTTTTAAATCAGCATTGGGGACAAGTGAGGGAATGACATATTGGTATATTTTAATTACCTAAAATAAATAAAAAATGAAAATTGATAATTTTATTTTTATTCTTTTGTTAGCTTGCATTCTGAAGGACACTTTCCCTGAATTTTTTTTTTCGTAAGCTGTAAAACAAACATAAAATATACTGGGGACATGAAAATGACTGTTTTTGTGAGAATGACCCATATATATAATATTTCAGTAATCATACAGGTGTGTAAAATATTTGCTTATTGTAAGGAAAACAATGATCAAAGAGTATAGAAAAATTTTAATTGCTTAAAGTAATAAACTTAATCTTTTGCGCCTTGTTCATAACTTATTTACAATTTCGTGGGAATCCAATTGCACCGCCAAGTCACTTTGCACACTCAGAAGAACAAGTCCAGTCAGTCTCTCATCTCCCATCTAGGTTTTTAATCTCTTTAGAGTGGAGAAACTTCTTTCTGGTGTCGCGGTGGAAACCGGAAGTGTTGCCAATATACCCAGCAACTTTCTTGTCGGAGGGAAAAACTGTTGATCGCACTGATCGAGTTGTTGTTGTTGTAGTTAATTTACGTCGCACTAGAGCTGGACAATGGGTTATTGGTGACGGTCTGGGAAACATCCCTGAGGATGATCCGAAGACAAGCCATCACAATTTTGATCCTCTGCAGAGGGGATGGCACCCCCGCTTCGGTAGCCCAACGACCTGCACGCGAAGTCGAGCACTTTACGGTAGAACAGTTTAACGAGAACCTATACCGCAAACCCTCGGTCCCTACGCAGACTGTCCACAGCCAGTGATGCTTAACTTCGGTGATCTTCTGGGAACCGTGTCTTAACGATCAGTTCACTGCGGGACTCGCACTGATCGAGAGTTTCGAGAATAGTGACCGGTTTTTCGGCTATTGATTTCCAGTGTTTGCTCCATATGTCATATTCACTGAGAAATGTGTTTCCTTCACTTTCGCCTAGAAAGGTTATTGCTACTTTTTTTCAGACTTTCTTTTGTTTTTTCATCAGTTTTAGTTTTCTCGGGTAGAAGCAGTTGAATGCCTTCTATAGCGGCTTCATGTGATTTGAAACGAGCATCTAGTTCGGTTACCACATGGTCTATAAACGGATAAAACACATTTCGGTAATTTAAGTAATTAAGTCATACCATTAGTAAATTTTGACAGTTTCTCTAGGTGCATTGCTGCGTTGGGACGCTCTTGAGGCCATTCTTGGGACAACTATTTCGTTCGAGCTCGTTCTCTTCGCTTCCTCAAAAAATATGGAGAATTGTGTCTCGTTTCTAATGCTTTCTATGGTTGTTCTGACAGTTTTCGCATAACTGCAAGTGGCGATTAAATCAACATTCACCTTCTGCATCACCTTAATCAAATTTACAGTATACGAAAACACTTTTCTGAGTATGACCAAAGATACTATAAATTGGCTATCGTCCACAGCTGTCTGCAGCTGAAAAGCATGTGTGGCCATGTCGAAACTACCAGTGCTTTGAAGTGTTTCAAGCGTTGCACGTGCAACGGGGTAGCATTTCTGCGAACCTTTCGACAGCTACACGTCTTTCGGTCCAACGTGTTTCACAAAGACCGATAAGGGTGGACTGTTCAAAGTTGTTTTCATCGGCAATTTTCTTTAATTGACCATCCCGTAGTGGAGATTTTCGGAAGAAATTGATTACGGATTTTATAGTTCCTAGACAGTTACCCAATGCCACTGTCATTTGTTGGAACTTCACGGGGTCTTTCGTTTTTAGAAAAAAAAAACAAGAGAGATTGTTGAGTAGTACGTTTCATATTATTGAATACTTTTTATTTATTCAATATCAATTATCCTTATCTGCATGTAGAGTAAAAGTACACGAGGAAAGAGTTTCGTTTTGAACCGCTTTCAATCTGTCTACGCAAGGCGAAATGCCGAAATTACAACCAGCGCCGTCATCCGTTCCATTTTGCTCGCGGGTTGAGAAGGACAGAGTGGATGGAGAGCTATCTCGATGAAACTTTCGTTTCTTTCGCTCAATGAAACATGTAAAGCCAGGGATTCTTCAGCTCTTGTAAGGTACAAACGAAAAAATTTTTCCACATATTTCTTAAAAAATTATTTTTCGAGGCAAGACTTATATTATAGGAAGTTCTATGCGATATTTGGAAATATGGATATTAAAAAGAACTCAAGCTTAGGGGGGGGGTCTGGACCCCATGGACACCCCTTATATACGTCCGTATATATATATATATATATATATATATATATATATATATATATATATATATATATATATATATATATATATATATATATATATATATATATATATATATATATATATATATATATATATATATATATATATATATATATATATATATATATATATATATATATATATATATATATATATATATACAGTGAAACCTGCCAAGTTGACCACCCTTGTAAGTTGGGCACCTGCATAAGTTGACCTCAATTATCAAGAACGGAATTTTTCCTATATAATATAAAGAAGCAAAACCTTTGTAACTTGACCACCTGTCTATCTTGCATGTTGACCACTGAAATAAGCCAATTTTGTCTAGGAGTATTATGAAATTCTATTCTAAAACCCTCATAAGTTGGCCAGAAAAAAAATATTCAGAAAATTTTCTGTCATTTTGGCAATGTATGTTAAAATTTCACTTGTTTGGTGAAATAGTGTAAAAAGCTAATCTAAACCCTTTCGTGAGTTGACCATCAGGGAAAACTGTAAGGGGTCAGCTTTTGACCATTTCTTTCCTCCGTTCATTGAAAACAGGTGTGTTAGTTGAAAAGTTGCTCTTCCAGTTGCAATAATGAGCATTTGAATAAACGAATGCTCTGAAATATGCTTTGATCCTTTATTTATGGTCTTTGATCTTTAAGTGTAGTAAATAAATTTTAAAGTGTTCAAATAATTTTATTTTGTTAAGGTTTTCAAAATACATGTTTTCGTGTTCTGATATTTTAAGAAATTATATTTATTAAACACTTTGCATGCATAACTAACGAAATAATTTTTAAAAAAAAATTAGTTTAATATTAGAATTATATGTATCAAATTGAAGTTCATTCAGGTTTAAACACATTTCTTAAGATATCGATTTGCATATTTTCTGAATAAAATTTTTATGTCAAGTAAAAAAAAAAATAAATATATAGCATTATGATATAGGAAACGAAAAAGTAAACAATGACCCACCCCCTCTATAGGTTGACCACTAAAACAATGCACCACAAGTGGTCAACTGACACAAGTTTTACTGTATATATATATATATATATATATATATATATATACTATAAAAACTAGTAGGCGGACAAACTGTTATGGATAAAAGGATTTTCAGTTGAAAAATTCAGTTCAAATTTTGTTTGAAATAACGATTATACATTGTCTCTATTTTTAGTTTAAAAGTTTTCAACAAGTAAAATCTGCAATATATAACATACTTTTAAACTGTTGCGCTCCTGAAGAGATATTAGCCTTTTAGCACAATTCAGGATCATCGAAATTCTTTATGCTTTTGCTGTCGATTGCTTTATACCAATTACCCGCCCCCCCAAAAAAAAATACTACTTCCCCTTAGTAACTTAATAATTTGAAATCTGCAAAATTAGAAGACTTGTCAAAACAAATTGATAACCATCAAAACATAATGAATCAATCGCCGAAAGAAAAAAAAAACTTTTTGACTTCAATTATTTCAAAAACGTTGGTTAGAATCCTTTTTTAAAATGATTTCTCGAACGCTCCGTTTGATACTGAGTCTTAATCAAACTTCACTAGCATGTAAAAAGTATAACTTTCTACATAACAGTAATTTTCAACTTTGAAAGAAAAAATTATGCTTAAAATCGTCAATTATACACTATAATAATTTTCACATAATTATGTAGGAGTTACGTGTGAAAATATAGTTCTCAACGTTTAGGTCAAAACTCATTTTAACTTAATTTAATTTAGAATAAAATTCAATTTTAGCTTATTAATTCACTTTTAGTATTTTTCTAATTAACTTAAAACAGAATAATCCAATTTAAAACAGCATAAAGGATTTTTCTAAAATAACCTGTAATTATTTTAGATCCTGTTATTGTAAGTAATCTTGTAACATCCTGTAATTATGAGCATAAGAAATTCAAAATTATGTAGAAACAGTAGTAAGAAACTTTCAAAAAATATTTTTTTTCACAAAACTTTATTGTATAGGTACACGTAAAAATATGACTCTTAATTTTTAAATCAAAAATCATATTAATTGCATTGAATTTAGAAATTAATTTCGTTTTGAAAATACTACAATATTTTTTCAATCAAAATTAAAAGAAGAAACATAAAGGATTTTTTTACCAAATACCTTACAATGATTTTCATAGTAAATATTAAATCAGACTTTTATCAATTGATAAAACATTAAAATGAAATACAAATATTCATTTTAAAGAACATAAATATATTAGAAGATGTTTATTTATGCAGAATTTTTGTTGATCTTAAAGTATTTTAAATTTAATCAGTAACACAAGATTAAAATATGCATGCCAAGATAACAGATATTGATGTATTCACGCACTATAGTATTATTAGTCCAACCCTTTTTAGAAGAAACCTTGACCTAATGTTCCATTTTCTCGATTGCCGATAAGTTCCGTAAGCATATTTTACAAAAATATCTACTACATTGATAAAAAAATGTTTTAAACGTCCAATAAAAAAAATTGTTCGATGATGAAATGACGTAAATCAATTTATTTGGGAAAAAAATATTTTTCCTGTATTTACAAACTGATTTTATCTCCGAAAATCAGACAATAAAACAAATAAATTTGTAACCTTGCACTTTACTCATCCTTCCTGATACATATTGATTTGATAATAAATTTATTATTTTGGGCATTATTCATAATGCGCAGGAAGGAAAATGACACAGTTTGGAAAAAAAATGAACATTTTTCAAAGAGCACGTTTAAGAAATCGAGCTTGATACAAGTGTTAAAAAAAGACTGTATCTTAAAATGCGTGCAAGAAAAATTAGACCTAGCTCAAGTTTCAGAAAATGGACATTTCTTGTTGGAAAACCTTGTCCAACATATACACCAAAGAGCCATTACATTCTGACCACTCTGCTAATAACATGTAGGACCACCTTTAGCCATCAAAACTGCTAACATCCTCCGTGGCATTGATTTCACAAGGTGCTGATAGGTAGTCTGAGGTATCTGCTATCAAGCGCTCACCAACTGGTCCTGCAATTCCCTCACATTGCGAGGGGGTAGCGTGGCAGCACGAATTTGGTTTTTCAAATAGGACCACAAATGCTCTATTGGATTAAGGTCAGGTGAATTTGGGGGCCAAAACATGACTTGAAAGTCACTAGAGTGTTCCTCGAACCAATCCATGCCGATTCGATCCTTATGACATGGTGCATTATCCTGTTGGTAAACACCATCCCCCGCAGGAAAAACTGTTGCCATGAATGGGTGAACCTGGTCTGCAACTATGTTCAAGCACTTTACAGACCTCAGGGATTGTTCTATGAGGATTATGGGCCCTAATGTGCCCCATGAAAACACTGTTCCTGGGCGAGAAACCATGAAAGCCTGGGAGAGCCCATTGTTATAGATGGAGAGGGATCATAATGTAATGGCTCTTCGGTGTATAGCACATTCATATAATACAAGCAATGTAGTTTGTCAAAGTTATAATTTTTAACGAACTTTTTTCTTGTCAAAGGTAAACATAATTTGCATATACTCAATGTATTATTTGAGAATATAGGAATAAAATACTGCAGAAAAATGTATGTACGCAATCAAAAAATTTCATTATGTAAAACTCAAAATAAACTAGAATTTAAATATTCTGTTAATTATTTTCGAAAGTAAAATTAGTATTTCACTCTATAAGGAAAAAATATACTCCAACAGTTTCAATGTTACCTAAGTGAAATAAATTAAATTTTTATAACTTATTTAATTACGTCGGAATGAAACAGACATAGTGAGAAAACTGAAGTAAAAACAAATTCATTAAAAAAAAATAGAACCAATGTAACTGAGGAAAAAAAACAAATTCTACCTTCTTTACATTGAAATAATGTAAAATCATTAAAACTCTTAACATTATTGCATTTTAGAATAATTTTCATTGGATTATTCATTTGATAAGTCTGCAGATATTTTCCGTAATATCCAGAGTTTTTCATTATAAATAGATATGAACACGAACCAGAGGCAGGCCCAGACTAGATAGGTTGACTCTATTAATGAAGACTTCGACAGAGACAAAGTGAAAAAGTGGAAAACCTTGATATTAAAGAAAGCAGAATGGTAAAAGATCTTGAAGAAAGCCTTGGGCGACAAAGGGTGGTCGTGTCAAGAAAGTAGAAGAAGAAGTAAGGGAAGAAGAAGAGAAGGTTTTTCATTCAAAATAAGTTAAGTAATCTTGAAAATAAATTAACTCAACTTATTTAATAAATTAAATAATTAACTTAATGACTTAAAATTTCACAGTAAAACTAACGCAACTTACCGAGAAATATTTAGAATTGTTATAATCGCATGTTCAGCATTAAAATAAATTTTAATCAAAAATATAAATAATTAAATTTAGATTTTCTACCAATTTTCTCACATTCAAATGTGATTAAATTCCGAAAAATGAAATGTAGAATTGACACCAAATTCTAGTTTCATTTATCAAAGCTTCATTTCAAAATAGCCACGTAATCATGAGATCAATTTTGATTAAACTCTAAACAACTTTTTCTCTTTGTATCTAAAGTATTGATAGAAATTAAGTATAAATGAAACAAATAAGCAAGCCATTTTCTTTATAAATTTGTGTTCAAAGCACCAGATGGTTTCTTTTCAAAATCGTTCTTTTAAAGCAATTTGGCAAGGGCATGAATTTTAAAGCGCTTAATGATTTCGAACTTATGATCAACACTAATGACTAAGTTACAAATTATCTTGCGCAAATGTGTTCTTTTTGGAGTTTATTTTGCAAGGTATTTAAGGCATTTTTTCTTTGTTTTATTAAAAAAAATAAAAGAGTCTATCTACTAATAATCATCAAGCAATAACTTTCTAATCAACATACCTGAGTTAAATACTAGCTCGAAGCGACAATAAAAGTGTAGTTCTTCAAGTTGTTCTTTCCTGAGAACATTAAAAGATGATTACAGTAGCTGAAAACTTTAAGTTCTTTTCGAAACTGTTTTTCCGGTAGGGGATTTTCGAAAGGATAAATGAACTTTTAAAAATGGATTGTGACTAAGGGATATAAATGGAAGATATTTCTGAAAATAGTTTAACGCCTTTTAAGGATCTTCTGGAATCCGTTGCCATAGTGACTGAGGAAGACCTACTGATGTGTAACAAAGCCAACAGGTAGATTCTCACCGTTTCGAATAAATGTTAGATAGGCTTCGCGGCTAGCTTTTTATTATTTTCATACAAAAAAATATCTCAAAAGCATCCTTAAAATAATATCGAAAGTGTTTGTCTTTAAAAACAGTGTAATGCTTTAAACTCTAAATCTCTTTCAAACATGCCTCTTTTCTTCTTTTTAAAAGCTTATTTTTTGAGGTATATATATATATATATATATATATATATATATATATATATACATATTTCATAAATATCATATCAAATTTCTTATTAATTATTCGATAATAATAAATCTTAATATGTGTTCCTTAAATTATGCACTTACATGCTTAATTAAACCTATAAATTCATAGTAATCAAATCTATAATAAGAAAATTATTTATTTCCTTTATTCGGAAAATAAAAAATTAGTTTCAAAAAGTTTATTCATAATTTTTTCTTTAAATATAAGTTTTAAAAGATTGCCCATTTCAGTAGTAAGCATACTAAACAGAGTAATAATGTACTGATGAGGATACAATATAATAAAAATCTCATATCATATTACATCTTCAACAATAATGATTTTTTACAGTTCTCATCGTTGATTTGTACTCTCGAAGAAATATTTTGCAGATTTTTACTTAAATGCAAAAAAAATTTGTTATTTTAAGCTATAATGTTATTGCTCTCGACAGAGAAAATAGGAACGCCATTTCGCTCTTAAAAAGATAAAAAGTCTGAATACGTACGAGTTCAAAAAAATATGTGTATTCCTTTTATAGTAAAAAAGAATAAAAAAAAATGGAAATGACAGAAAACACCGAACTTGTCAGGAGTTTTAGTATGTGTTGTGGACTCCTCTCCCTCGGGTGCAAAAAAACACAGACAGCAGCATAAATACAATTTCTTCTGACTCCCTTCTCCCCCTCACCTCGAGAAAGTTGTATCTTCGCAAAGAACTAAGATTATTTTTTGTCAGCTCGATCTCTTCGCAAAACATATTCTTGAAATATGATTGTATTTTTAGAAGAAAAGAACTGATTGTAACTGTTCCAAAAGGAAGAGAAGGGGAAGAAAAAGGAAATCAAATCCTCACAAATCAAATTATACTTTTTGCAAAATGTATGAATAAAAATCGAAGGAACTAAATAATTTTAAATGCAGTACGGCATAATTTAATGAGACCATTTTTTTATGTCTGAAAAACAAAACTCAGTGAGTAATAATATTATTGAATAGTATAGATTTTTCTGGAGAAGTAAAAAAAAATTAAGTAAAAATGGCATTAAGAACAATGTCTCGGGGACAAGTATGCGTTCTCATTTTGTATTAAAATTAATTTTCAAATTCTTTACAGGGTGTTTTGAAATGGTCACTTTTGATATATATTTAAAGTCTTGTAAAAAAGATGCACACAAAGTTATTTTAAAGGTAAGAAAGAATGGAAAAAAAGTGTTAAACACTATTCAAATCAAACAGATTAAAATCATTAAAATTTAACGGCAGTAGTCATTACTGATCACCACGTATGATTTAAAAACTATTTCTATACAACAACTTGCACTTCAAGAAGAATTAGAGGATTGCAAATACCCACACATGTGATCTATGACGTCAGCGCCAAAATGGTGTGTTAAATTTGAGCTAAGTTTCTCCACATAAGTTAGAATGTTAATCAATGTAAAGTGAATTAATATTCGTTAACTAACATAAGTTAATTAACGTAAAGTTAAATAAATACATTGCCTAATCACACATAGAATTTCTTGAAATATAATTCTTTTTCGCCTGTAGGTCCTATACTTAACTTAGATTTGTTATTTGTTTATGTATTTTGTTGTAATCATGTTATATTTTTGTTTTGTGTACCTGCCAACTTTATGTTCTACATGGCTTCATGCCTGTCATTGCGTTAAATAAGAAATATAAGTATGTGAAGAGAATTGAAATCTCTGTGAAAAAATCTTTGTCTAAGAATATAAAATGCGTCATTTAAGAGTATTGATACTTGAAGGGCTTGGCTTACTCGAAATAGTATGGAAAGAACAATTGTTAATGTAAACAAACGCACGCTTCAACAACTAATGAGAATCGAAAAACCCACACAACGTCACTTGCAGGTATACCATTCCTATTTCCATTAATTCTTTAATAATTATTGTTTAAAAGAAAAACATTAAAATATAAATTGACTAACTAAATACATCAGGAAAATTGAGTTTAGTTATTCGAAGTAGGTTTACAAAGTACTTACTACTTTGAATTAAGCCCATAAAATTACTGATATTCAAAATTTCATACTTATAACTGATTCGAGTGGAACCGAGTATTATTATTGGATTTATTCGCAATTGATAATGATATGAGCGGTTCTGGTGCTTCCATCTAGATGTTTAAATTTAAGATAATTTTTATTTTTTTGAAAGTAGCTGTAAACACAGTTTCTCTGTCTGATGAATACATGCTGGGCTGTCCATATCGAAGCATGATGTTGTGATATAGTGCGTCAGTCACTGCATGCGTTGCGAGAGAGGCAAAAAGTGTTGCTGTCATCGTAGATGGGTCGTTAGCGACACCAAATGGAATTCGAAGAAATTCGTTATGTCCGTTAGCGGAAACAAAACCAATTTTGTAGATATCAGATTCTCTGACGCGAATGTTGTTAAATGATGATTTTACGTCCATTTTAGAATTAAAGCGTTTTCCTATAATTCATGGAATCACATTTTCCATCTGGTCGATTGGGTGCGGATCAATCTTGGTGATGGAGTTGATAATGCGTGAGAAATCTTGGAGTACTTTTGCGGAAGGGCTGCTCAACGATGAAAGCAGGGGCGGCGTAAGCCGAGTTAGAAGGACGACAAATTCTTTGTTTCAACCATTTTTGAATTTGAGTGTTCCAAAACTGGTGATCTGGCTCTGTAAGGCGATATGGACGACAACGGATAGTCTTGTCATGTTGCAAATCCATTTAGAATTCCACATACTGACATAGTCCAATATTGTCATCATCAGAATAAAATATGTCCGAAAATTGTCCAAATATAGCATCAAGTTGAGTTTGCCGAAGCTCAGATAGTCCTGTAGATTTTGGAATAAGTTCAATTTGAGGAGGATGTCTACTTGATTTAAGAACGTTGTCTAATGATAGTTCTCAGAGTACACTGGAAGCAATGCAGTTAATGCTAGGTTTCAAGTATCATTGGCATCAGTAATAGTTTAACAATTTTTACGTCCCACCCTCCGAAGCGGAGCAGTAACAAAATTTTGAAAGAGGAGATTTTAGTAGCTCAGGCGAATTCATGACATTTAATGTTAGCATTGCAAAATGCTATTCAAAAATACGACTCGAGTTTTTATGGAAAAACATGATTTTTAGAGATTTAAAAGGAATTTGTTGAAGACATGAATCGTATATTGCGTTTTTTTTATGAATTATTATGCTGTTTATCCTTGATGTAAATTTTTGTAAAAAATGAAGTAAAATTTATGAAATCTTAGATGTTTCAAAGTCATATTTAAGCATTTAAGAAAAAAGAACTTTTTCAATTTCCGATTAGTCATTATTATTGCTAAGAAGGGCAAAGCAGGGATTAAAGTAATCAAAAACCATTTTATTTAACTAGTGGGGGATGGAATAATTTACTCTAGGAACTGCCTTTAAGCTTCCTACTCAAGTGAATTAATCTTTCTTCTTCACCTACTGATCTTCATAGTGATTGGCCAGTATTTGAGTACGTGTTTTACTTCCTTTTGTACTAGTTTGTGAACCCTTAATATATAAAGTCCTTACTTTATTATTTTTTGAGAGAGTTTTATAAAAATAGGAAGGATCATTACGGACCATCCTGCATTTTTATATTTCAGGAGTAATAAAAATAAATTTGATTAACATTTTAGTAGTAATAAAAATAAATCCGATGAACTGAAACTCGAAAAGAGAAGTAGTTTTAAAGTGGATGGACGCGTAATAAAATAGTTCCCATTTTTAGATTCAGTCTTCCTATAACCTGATATTTAACTATAACTATTCTGCGAATTCATAGTAAAATGAAAGAACGAAAAGCTTTGAGATAAATATACCCATCGGAAATTGCTCTTCCTTCTTTTTTGAACCCATACTATTTCAGGAAAAATTTTGGGAAAAGTATACTATTGTCAAACTATTCCAAAAAGGACTTGGATATTACAATTTTTTAATATTTTTTTATTTATCAAATAACAAAAAAGCCATTTTGAGATGGAACATCTTTAAAAAGATGATCCTATATTCTTTAAATGCCATACATGAAACTCAAATAATATCAATTTGAGGCACCACAAAATAGCCTTCTTTCACATTTATTCGTATTATTATTTTCTCTTTATAGTGAATCGTATAGTGATTCTTACGAATACAAAAGTAGTCAAAATTTTTTTGAGGCCAGACATTTATTTTGATCGATTTCTTTAATCGAATTTAAAAATAAGCGAACTCGAAAAATGAAGAAACATTTAAAAAAAAAAAGAATATTCTACTATCCTCTTATGATCAACTCATAAGGTAATAATATACACCGAAGAGCCACTGCATTATGACCACCTTGCTAATAACATGTAGGACCACCTTCAGCCCTCAAAACTGCTAGCACCCGCCGTGGCACTGACTCCACAAGGTGCTGATTGGTAGTCTGAGGTAACTGGGAACAAGCGCTCACCAACTGGTCCTGTAATTCTCTAACATTGCGAGGGGGTAGCGTGACAGAACGAATTTGGTTTTCCAAGTAGGACCACAAAGGCTCTATTGGATTAAGGTCAGGTGAATTTGGGGGCCAAGACATGACTTGAAAGTCATTGGAATGTTCCTCGAACCAATCCATGACGATTCGACTCTTATGACATGGTGCATTATCCTATTGGTTAACACCATCCCCAGCAGAAAAAACTGTTGCCATGAATGGGTGAACCTGGTCTGCAACTATGCTTAAGTAGCTTACAGACGTCAGGGATTGTTCTATGAGGATTATGGGTCCTAATGTGCCCCATGAAAACATTTTTCCTGGGTGAGAAATTATGAAAACCTGGGCAAGCCCATTGTTATAGATGGATGGTGGTCATAATGTAATGACTCTTCGGTGTATAAATACTTAAACTGTTTGATATTATTTTTAGATAGACATAAAAAGAAGCTTTCTCATTTTGAAATAAAAAATCCACCATTTAATTATTCTTATAGATAAAAACAATTTGATTTATTTTTGAAAGTTGAAAAATTTACCCTTTCAGTTTGTAAGATTCTTTTATGCCCATGCCATATCAGCTTCCCGCTGTGTCTTTGAGAAAGCATTAAATTGCATCATTCACCTCTTCGTCCATTACTCCGACGTTTTCCTACAGCTGCAATGGAACATCATCGCACCCACTCTATAGTCCAAGCTTAGTACCCAGCAATAACTTATTTGATCTCTATGTTGATAGGTTGGTTGGGAACCGATTCAAAGTGAAAAATGGGGTTCAATACATGGACTTGGAGTGGAGCTGGGATGGCATGGTTATTTAAAAACTGCCACAGTATTGAGGGGAATTTAATAGACTATGCCAACCTTCATCTACCAAAAGGTACCTCAAGATGGATTCAAGTTAACATGTCTTATATACTAGTGATTCGTTATTTAATATTTATAGTGGTAGTTACGCCACATTACTACCCTTCCAGAATTTTATTTGTGATAGAATTCGATGAATGAATACCACTAGTTGATTTTTGCAGTTTATTTATTTATGGGTGATTCTCACGAAGCATGACAATTCGGACCAAAAAATTTCTTCAAATTTAAAGACTTCAAAATAATCTAAATTTTTTTTTGTATTCTTCTTTAGCTACACTTATTAATATCTTATAGACAGCAGTGTAGTTTATTGACATTTGCTCGAGAAAAAAAATAAAATAGAAATTCACCAAATCTTGAATGCTAGGAAAATGACATATTACCTTAGAAGTTAAAAAAAACACAGTCATTTTAAGTTAATAGTGAGTAACTCAAATTAAGCCTTTATGTTAGATGGACCATAAATTACTCAAATTAATTCTTTTTATCCACTGTAGGAAGAATCAAAACATTTTTTGTTGCTGATGTGTACAGAATAAAATTGTGTATAATAATCAATCACTAGATAAATAAGTAACTTTGATTACACTCAAGCATATTACTATCATACATAAACTTGGTATTAGGTTAATATTTGCTTTCCCTCTTTACAGTATTAGCAGTTAGAAAGAATTTCCGATAACACTTCAGTGTCTTGGCATTCATAAGCCAGGAAAATGACAGCCAGGATAATGACAAATTTGCCATTTTATAGCATATAGCTTTACCTTAATTTAATATTTTGACCTAAGACGTTTATATTCTGCGGAAAACAACAGGATTTCTTAAAATAACTCAGATAAATCTATGTAGTTTATGTTATAAATGATTTCAAGAAGCCAGGAAAATGACAACACAAAAACCTACTCACCTTGAAAAATGTTTTGAAATAGATTTTGAGCCAGAAAATTGGTTCTTTATTCATGCAACAAGATATGTTCAGATGGGAGGGTATCTAATCAATCTATTAACATAAGATATTGATTCCTGCCGCCATCTATTTTGGTTATAAATCACTAAATAAAAGTAGCCAGGAAAACGACAGATTTTCAAGGGACAAACAAATTATTGACAAAAAAAATTATTTTAAACGAAGTTTCAGTGAACAATACCCTCTGCGTATATTCTAGAAATGCTTACATGGGATAAGATAAAAAAAATTTAGATTTTGGAAGTTTTGAAACTAGTTATTATCTTTTATATATAATTCTCTTACGTGGCTCCCAAATTTTGACTCTATTTCTTTTCCGCCGGTGGCAACGTTTGCTTTGTTTTGAAAACACCAAAGCATTCTGCCTTTTAATGATGTGTTTCTGATCTAATATATATAATTCTCTTACGTGGCTCCCAAATATTTAAATAAGATTCTTTTCACAACAGTTAAATATTTACTTTATTTTCTTCATTCATAGAGAAAACAGTCGGCAAAGAATTCTGCTAGGTTAAAAAACATTTCGCTAAAAAAATAACGAATTCGCGATCGCAACGCTCGAGTACGCCGTCTAGCGGGAGCCTGTAAATATCGGACATTAATTTATCACGTTTTCATTTAGTTCCATCAAAGTCATTGACTGAATCAGACGCCATATTTTAGCAGCAAATAAGAAACAAAATTTCCCTAAGGAAAAGGCCGAAGAACTTGAAAAAAAATCTCCAGAATATTAGTAAATCTTTCAGGAACAGAACACTCCAAACATTTGAAGAAAAATTCCTCAATAATTTTTAATTTCTACTATCAACAAACTTGCAACTGATGACTTCCGATTTCGGATACTGTTACAGATGTGTGTATTAAGGTAAAATGCATTTCTTCTGTCTTCAATTCATTACGAATTAAAGTGAAGTCAACATTGCTTTCGTCATTCCAGTGAATAAATATGAATTCAGAACATACAGAATTGTAATAGTTATAACATATTCTTCTTCGTTATAGAATAGTATATATTTCTGTATCCATATAACTCGGAAAAAAACAATAAAAAATTATCCAAGTTACTTGAAATAGTGCCATTTGTGCTAATTCTTAATTAATTTAAATCGTTTTCTTGGTAAGTTTTTTTTAATTTTGAAAGAATAAGTTCAACTAGAATTCAGCTATTCTGTTTTTAGCTACATACTCAAATTTATATCAATTATAAAATTTTGCTGTGTAGTATGTTATCTAAAAGTAATGAAGGGATAAACTATGTATCTATTATTTAAGAATAAAGTTTTCAAACAAGGAACTTATCATTTTGGAATTCTCCGGGAATTATAAATCAGGTAAGTGCAATGATTTTTACAATAAAAAATTTGCTTGTAAATATTTTTTTTTTCATTTGATGATGGTTCTCTACAGAATGGTTTTTTACGTCTGATTAAGAACTATAAGAATAATAAAAAAAGAAACAATATGAAAGTTTTTATTTCAATGTAAAGAATTCTTAAAATCGTTTTTTTATCCTAAGAATTCTTTATTTTCCGTTTTTTAGTTTAGAATTTTTTGATAAAAATTGTTCTCAAAATACTTTTTTTGAAAAATTAAATGGTATAACATTATGCGTTTATGTATACTTCTTGTATATTCCAATGTTTGAAGTAATATCATTCAGAAAAGTATGGAATAAAAATTCGGTACTTAAGTATTAACGCCACCGCCGCTACAGATTTGGCGGTTTTTAAGTGCCGCTAATCTACACTTAAAATTTTTGCGACAATTCATAAAATAAAACACTTTATTTAAAATCAAAATAGTCAATCGGATTTCGGTGGAAAATGAGCCGATATAGAGTTCAGCATAGATTCAAAACAATCATATCGCCATATGAACTCTGATAAATAAGATTCCAAATGAAATAACATTTCCAAAACGTACGTTTACCAAGATAAAGTTTTATGTTGTGGGAATTGGTACATTTTCGTTTTTTCGGTAAAATATTTCCCTCCTGAAAAAATAAAATTGCATCTTGTTTTGTTTTTGGCAAATCCCAAAGACGAATATTCGTAGCACTAAAAATGGTGACAAAAAAGAATTGTTTTTTTTTTTGTTTTTGTTTCGTCAGCATTCTTTATTTTACGTTTCTTAGTTTCTAAATAATGATTTTTATTGAAACTTGAAATTTTTTGATAAAAATTGTTGTCAAAAAACGTTGTTTACAAAATTAAATTTCATAAAATTATGAGGCTTATGTATACTTTTTGTTCATTTTAATTTTTGAACTAAATGATTCTTAAAACTATAGAATGTAAAGTTTAAATGGGCCTTTCATGTTATATCATTAAATTTAGTAATACTATTTCTCGGGCATTAGGTTTTAACTCTTATAAGAATATACATATTTTTTTCTGTTAATGTACAAATATTTTTCCGATGTGTTTTGGATGTTCCTTCTCTAATAAAAAGAGATACCATTTTGTTTTCGGTTGTACAAGAAAGAAGATCAAGCATTTTTCTTTTTTAAATTTAATAAGCCACATTAAAGAAGGAACGTTGCAATGCTACACGCTACATTAACGACGTCTCCAGAGTAACTGAATGACGGTTCATATAGAAATCGCAGGTATGCGTCTCATACAACAACGCCCCCTATAGTTCGTTGCGATTGCGAATTCTAAAAGAAATAAAAATAAACAACTTAAAAAATAAAAATGCTGTTGCCAGCCATAGAATTTTTTGAAAGTTAACTTAGCAACATAAATCAAAATGACATAGAAGCGCAACTAGATCAAAATCATGATACCTGAGCGCTTGACGTAACAAATCCTTCAATTTTATAAGTGTTGTATCGGCAAATGCCCAAATTAACAATTGTGTTTTTAAAGAATTTCTCTAAAAAGTTTTAAATAAACAACCTACTTCTACAACTGCTTCTTGAAGAACTTGGCTCATTGATTAAAAATATTGTTTTAATTTTACAGTACTAACTTTACTTCTACTTTCATTATTGCTATGACCCTCTTTCATTACATTTTACAACTTCATGCTAAATTTGAGGACTTTAAGTTGTTTTGTGGTCTAATACTGACATTTAGAAATGTGTACATAAAAAAAAAATATTTAGAGGTTAAGAGTTGCCTCAGAAAAATTTGAATTGTTGACATTGAACTTAACAATGGAAACAATCGTTTTTGTGAAAAATTGAATTGTATTGTTGACATCAAAACTAAAAATATTGTGTTTCAACTTAACAATACTACCTTAATTCATACTTTAGAAATGCCTTGGAGAAATTTGAATTGTTAGCAATGACTCAAACAAAAAGTATTATTTTAACTGACAAATACTACATTATAATTTTAACTTTTTCTATGACTATACTCATTTTCTTACTCTTTTCTTTGTTTTTTATACATTTTATATTTTTGTGATAAAATAAAAAACTTATAGTTGTTCTGCTTCCGAACACTGATGAAAACACAAAATGATGGGCTTCATCAACAATCAAAAATATATACATTTATTTTACAAATTCCATATTATTACGGTGGCGCCCTTCAGAGAATTAAAAATACAAAATTATCTTCATCAAAGCCGATGCTTTACATCCGGCGTTCAGTGGCAGACTACTATTTCATATTGTTTTACAACACATGACTTTAGCTCTCTGGTGGGAAAGACTTTAAAACAAAACTTACAATAGTTACTTTTCGCAACAACTGAAATTTAGAATAGTGTGATTAAGAAAAATATGTGAACTGTTTGCAATTTCAAATTAATATTGAAATGTACAGGTTTAGAATTTTCAACAATGAAAAGTTTTCGGAACTTCAGTATTCAAAAAAGTATACAAAAACTAGACGTTAAGAACGTATCCAATGAGCTAGCAAAGCGAGCATCGGATTGCGAAGCAATCCGAAATGAACTGCGAAAGCAGTTCCGGGGGTTGGTGAGCGCCAGCGAGCAGGGGGCGAAGCCTCCTAGTTGGAAATATTGTTTGGGACATGCCAGGAAAATGACATTTTGATATTCAATTAAATTTTTTAAGTATACAAAGCAGTCAATGCTAGTGCAAAGTCATTTTAAAAGGCTAACAGCAATGCTATTTATTAATTTGTTCTAAAAAACAGTTCTTTTAGTATTATGCTATTAGATCTTGGAGCAAGGGACAGTGAGTTGTCATGTTTCGTGAGAATCACTTGCTCATTTTATTTTTTTCTTAATTTTTATAGCACTTCGCTCAGTATTTTTTGTGTGTGTTTTTATAGCAATTCGCTATAAATTCGCTATATACGCAATATACATTAAGCAAATGAACTGTTTAATGTGGACCATCCATCATATTGGCGATTTCACATCCCGTCCGCAGGTCACCAATGTGGGGAGTTAATTATAGACTATGTCAACCTTCATCTACCAAAAGGTACCTCAAGATGGATTCAAGTTAACATGCCTTATATACTAGTGAATTAATATTTAATATTTATAGTGGTAGTTACGCCACAGTATTTACAAAAATGAGCCGATCAAAATATATGGGTCATTCTCACAAAAACAGTCATTTTCATGCCCCCAGTATATTTTACGTTTGTTTTACAGCTTACGAAAAAAAAAAATCAGGGAAAGTGTCCTTCAGAATGCAAGCTAACAAAAGAATAAAAATAAAATTATAAATTTTCATTTTTTATTTATTTTAGGTAATTAAAATATACCAATATGTCATTCCCTCACTTGTCCCCACTGCTGATTTAAAAAAAGAAAAAAATTGTTCCTGAAATAAATATTTTTTTTTTTTTTTTTACAAATTCGTGTTTTTTATTTCAGAATACTGAAATATAGAATTCAGAAAATCAATTTTAAATTTAATTTCTGATAAAAATATTAACACAGCACTATTTTAAACTTTGTCCCCAATGTTTCGCGTCATTCCCTCACAACAATGTTCTTATCACCTGCAATCTTCTTAGAATAAAAATATTTTAATAAAAACTTCAGAAGTTAACAACTGGCATCATAGAACAAAATTGCAGTATGTTTCCATCTTCAACTTAAAGAAGCTTTGTTGTGGAATAAATTTGAATGAATCAAACCAGGTAAAATTTTTTACATTTGTCATTCCCTCATGTCATTTTTTAAAGTAAAATAAAATACAACTTCTTAGAGAAAGTGGATAATTATATGTTGCTTTCTTGTATGAATATAATTGTATGTGATTGACTTCAGAAATTAATTAGGCCTAACTGTTATTTTTAAATTTTATTGAATTCGTCATTCCCTCACTAGTGTATAAAGTGAGGGAATGACGCTGAAGTGAGGGAATGATTCAAGAGGAGTATATTATAAAATTTTTTTTTGTTCAATCGTGCCAGCCAATTTTATTTCCCAAACCTGTAAAAACTATTAAATATATAAGACTAAATTATAATAAATATTAGATATACTTAGTATGTTATCATTTTCAAACTTTAGGTAGATGTAACTTAGATAAAAACATGTATTAAAATAAAATATCATTCCCTCACTATTAGTGTCATTCCCTCACTTTTTAAATAGTGAAAATAATTAATTTACTTATTAATTAATTTGAAAAATAAATTAAAAAATTTATAAATTAATTTATTAAATTAATTAATTTATTTATTAAATTAATTAATAAATTATTAAAAATTAATTAATTATAAATTAATTATTTAAAAAATTAATTATTTTAAATATTAAGTATAATTTATAGGATATATACTTTACACATTTTTACACATACATACCATTACATATTTCTATTAATATAAAAAGTTTCATAGCTTTTTATTCACTTTACTTTTTTGGGATTTTATGAACTGAAAAATGACAGTTTTCGTGAGAATGACCCATTTATAAATATATATCATCAGATTTACACCTCACATCTTCATTTCAATATTTGAATTGTTGAGGTATTGCATTTTCTTATTTAGTTTTTCCACTATGGGGCCTCGGGGCATAGTTAGCTTTTGGTTTAATCAATAACTACAAAAAGGCTCCAGTGTGTAAGCAGACAGTGTGTCCCCTGTTGAAGTGCTGTTTTTGCCATTTTGCTGACTTGCATACATTTAAACTTATTTTTGGTTTTTAACTTTTTATTTAAATTGCTTAGGTATATGCAAATTTGTAGACTTTGAAATAATATAACGATTTTTTAAAATATTGTAAATCAATTTTTCAAGTAAAACGCTTGATTTTAATGTTGCCTCTGCATTTATGCAACATTTTATGTAAGCATATGCAAGAAAAATTTGAAAACTCTTATGGTTCATATACTTTTTTGTAGTAATTTTTCAGTTTTATATCTAGTTTGTATTTTTTAAATTCGTGTGTTCTAAGAACAGCAATTAAATGCATCTCTTATTATTCTGATAATACTAAAAATTCTTTCACTAAACATCAACTAGAATTAACATCATAATGTCCAATAGAGGAAAATCTTTGATGAACAAAGAGTTATTAGAAAAATTGTTGTAAAAACCCCATAAAGTCAGACACAATATATGTCGTTAATCTCCTAGTCTATCCACAATGTGTTCTATATCTAAGAAAGAATAGTCTAATTTTTTTTTGGTTTCATCTAGTGAGAAACAGACTTTTTTTTCAACGAAAAAAAAAGCGGCTCTTGAGTGTTCATCCGGCTTTATTTTTTGTTCAAATATATTAATAAATGAGATGTACGCACACAGTATGGTAAAAAAGGAATATGGGGATAATTTTTAAGATTATTTCCCTTAAATTGTTTTCTTTTTTTTAAATAATAAAGTCGCGCACCTTTTAACTTTACCTGTACTGATAAATGGTCGCATATGGTAAGCATGGCTCACAAATTGAGAAAACTAAGATATCAAAAAGAAAAAAAAATTTAAAACCTAAACAAACTGTTAAGTACCTATCTCATAGTAAGTTATAATAAGGTTCACGGTCTCTCGCAGCGGGTTTTGGGGGGAGGGTGAAAAAGAGGGGGTGAAACTTACGGTTGTTTATTTGGACACATTATGAGGTATTGTTTTCGATGTATATTTAACGGTAAATCGAATGAATTGAATTTTGAGTTGTTGAAGCAAATAGTTTGGAAGAATTAAATGGATAAAAAGGTATGTTTCGTACTTGTACCTATTTGCGCACCTACCATTCTAGCAAGTGAGACACCTATCTAAACAAGTGAGGCAATGTTTCGAATGTATTTCTCAATTTTAAATCTAATGAGACTAAGCACGAGTTAGTAGGACGAACAGTTTCAAAAGTTGCATGAGTTTCTATGCAGTTACGAAAAATATTACTGCTGATTTGCACGTATGCATAATTTTCACACTGCTATCTAGTGGTTATCTAAACGCACAAGATACATTTTCTGGTCTAAATTTTCATGTTAAATTGAATACAATAAAAGTCGTGTTGATAGAATAAATTTTACTTTGTCGTAGTGCAGCGACTTGACTTACGTGTGCCTATGAACCTCAGAGCTGTGCCAGCGGTAGTAGTGTTGCTACTGGTAGGGTCTCCCAAGTCGGATTGGTCGAAGGTAAGACGCCAGACCAAGAGGATCCCAGAGAAGTCCAACCTTTCTGAGACTCCGGCAATCCCTTTTTATGAATTAGGTTAGTTAATGTTATATATGGATTAGATTCAGAACACGCTACTTGAGAGAGATGAAAATCCAAAAAGATGGACAAAGTTGCAGTATTTTGTTTAAGTTGCACAACTCGGAACTGTCCCCTCAACATCTTTTCTCCGGTCCTGCCATTTTGTCCATCTTGCAACAGAGTAGTGATCCCCACAAGATGATCTTTATTTGGACATTTGCCTTGATATTGCTGAAGCAGTTGATAGGACCTTCGGTCCTAGATAGTGTCTTATTGATTTATTATGGACTAGGAGGCTCCGCCCCCTGCTCGCTAACGCTCGCCAACCCCCGAGAATTGCTACGCAATCCTATGTGGTTCACGCCGTGAACCATGGCTCGCTGCGCTCGCTCGCCAATGAACACAATGTTCTAGCACGAAGACATAATATATTATCATCAAAGACATAGTATTTTATCATCAAAGACATAGTATTGTACTTATGTAAACTGCTGTTTGTAGAAAATGCAACACCATGAAAGAATCATCAGAATCAAATGAAATTTAATGCAGAAACGACTTGTACTGATACAAATAAATGATGAAATTTTCAAAACAAAAGAAACAAATTAAGCGTCCGAAATCAGTATTTGGTGCAGCCACCACGCGCTGCAATAAGTGCTGCTATACGACGTGTCATGGAGTCAAACAGATGTTGAATATCTGCTTGAGGAAGAGAATTCCATATCGCTTGTATGCGCAACCAAAGTTCGTCTTTGGAAACTGCAGGACGCGGATCACGAGTGAGACGCCGACCAACCATATCCCACACGTGCTCAATAGGCGACATATCCGGCGAATAAGCAGGCCAAAGAAGAAGTTGCATGCGTTGTGCTGAACAGAAGTCTCTAACAGTCCGCGCAACATGTGGGCGTGCATTATCCTGCTGAAAGATAGCTCCAGGGATGGCTTGAAGGAAAGGAACGACTTCGGGCTGTAGCACTTCACGGACGTATCTGTTGCTATTGAGATTACCCTCAATTCGTATCAAATTGGATCGTCCATGATACGAAATCGCACCCCAGACCATAACTCCGGGTGTTCGACCACTATGTCGTTCAATAATACACTCAGGAAGGCAGCGTTGACCGGCATAACGTCTAACACGAACACGGCCATCATGGGTCCACAAATTGAAGCGTGATTCATCTGAAAAGACAACTTGGTGCCAATCAGCTCGCCAGTCTCTGTGCTCAAGAGCCCACTGCCGACGCAGCCGTCGATGATCCGCCGTGAGGGGAATCCTGTATAATGGCACCCTTGCACGCAATCCACGGCGCAGCAGACGACGACGAATTGACGAAGCCGACAATTGTACACCTGTAGCAGTAGACCAATGTGCTGCCAGCTGCCTGGAGGAAGCTGTGCGATCATTCACCGCCATGCGGAGCAGGTGTCGATCATCGCGCTCTGACGTCACCTTCTGTCGTCCAGTGCCTGTTTTTCGAGTTGTTCGGTGCTCGTCGGTCCACTGCTTCCAAACTCGCATCACTGTGGAACTGTTCCGCTGCATACGAGCTGCTATTGCGCGATAGGAAAATCCTCCTTCTCGAAGGCCGATTATCCTCCCTCGTTCAAACTCCGTAAGTTGCTTGAATTTCTTATTCTTCCGTCGTGGAGGCATACTCAGGTCTCACTAAACGTTTGCCACTAACAAATAATCATAGACTATTTTCAACGTCCCGCTACAGCACTTTATTTATACGCTTTCAGCATCAATTCAGAGGGCGCTGCGCGCGCCACGCACGCGCGATGGCTCTGAAACTTTATTAATTTGCATAATATCCTATAATTGACATTTGCTGCGAATTTCATTTGATTCTGATGATTCCTTCATGGTGTTGCATTTTCTACAAACAGCAGTTTAGAAGAATTCTATCAATGTTCTTATTGGCTTTTAAAAAAGTATATTAGCTATTTAGATTGCACATGGTGAAAAAATCAAAACATTAGCTAAATAAGAAACATATTAGCAAAATAAATTATCAAATATTGCTTCACTAATATTCTGCATTTTAAAGCGTGAAAATTCAATGCATAAATAAGCGCGAAATGTAAAAAAATTCAATGCATTCAATACAAACACTTAGACGTTTTTTAGACGTTTAGGTAGCTCCCAGTAGAGAAATATCAATTCAACAGCGGCCTTTTAAAGCATTCTCACTTCAATTAATTAATTAATTCCTAATTGAGCTTAAATTAAATATTGTCATGTTTTTAGTGCATGAATCTGAATTGAACAACCTGATAATGCTCACTCTGGTTATTGTTATCTGGTTGCTCACTACGTGCTCTTGCGCGCCGAATCCAATCAATTAAAAATGAAAACTGTTGCCAGCGCGAGAAAGAAATATCATCGGTTTTATTGATACATACATACGTACGTATTAGCGTTTTATATAATAAGATTTATTTTCCATGTCTATAACACGACAATCAACCAACTATAAAATAAATTATTTTGAATTTAAAAAAGTTTGCTTCAAATGAAGTACAATTCGAAAATAGTACTATTTATACAATAAATTCGTCGCAACGTTTGAAATATTAAGACTATCGACCTGTGTTTAATCTCATTCTACTAAGCTAGAAAAAATACATAAGAAATAATATTTCACTTATATGTATTCCAATTTAGACTAGTGTGATGTATATATGCAGCAACATCCCCCCCTCCTCACGATGTTTCAAATGGGAAAAATTTTCATGACTGTCTGAAATGGGGATGTCTCAATTTGCTTATTGATTTTTTTAAAAAAAGTAAAAGTTTTTTTAAAAATGCAAAAAACACGCAAATTTTTTAAAATATTTCCTATTAAAGCAATTATTATATCTCACGGTAAATCTGAAGAGGAGTATAAAAGCAAGTTTCTTTCATAATGAATAATTTAAATGAAATGTTTTTGTTTTTACTTTATCAGATCGATAAAAGAAGAAAAAAAATTAACATAAAGGACCCAGAAAATTAAAATAAAAACTATTGGTTTAAGATTTTTTTGAATAAAACACAATCACGGAAAAATCTTGGTTCACTTTGTTCTGAAAAATAAAGAAAAACACAAAACTGTTTTTCTTTTCATGCGCTTTCTAAGACAAATGTTATTTAATTAAAAATTTAGCCATGGGATTTAAAAAAAAAGTGAACTCGATGTCTTAATTAATTTCTGGTGCATGTGTATTTTTATTAAAAATGTTTATTTTTGTGTATTTTATTAAATGTGTGCCACCTATTAAATAACTTCTTTTGTAGTGAGATATTTTTTAAAATACATATTGAAGCTTGATTAGCTAATATCTCAAGAGGAGGATTTTGTACCTGGAATCAATTTTAATTTTTCTTTATGCAGAATGTTTTGTTTCATATAAATTCTACATTTTGAGGGAAATTGCATCATACTTATGATTATCAATATAGTATTTTTTGTGTATGTATACTGTTTGCGTATGTATACTGTTAGTGCATGTATACTGTTTGTGTATTTATACTGTTTGTGTATTTATACTGTTTGTGTATGTATTGTGCATGTATACTGTTTGTTTTGTGTATGATATCAGCTAAGAATTTTTTAAAGTGCAATCAAGAGCAATTAGTATAACTTAGTACAGTGCAAGGCACTCCTTGGTGCAGTGTTTTGAACTAGTGGATATTTCGGTATCATTTTCAGTTCTTGTCTTTTAGATCAAAGTTGTATATTCATGCATTTAAAACTTATTTTTTAATAAAGTTTTAAAATAGCCTGCACTAGTTAAGTAAATCACGGGGATTATAAACGTCATATAATGGGATATTTCAAAAGTTCTACTAAAAACATATTTTTTTTAATTTTTTGTTTATTTTCATACCTTGGACTGGCCCAAGGTACAAATCTGATTCTGGGAAACACAAGCACACACTTTCTAATTTTGTTTCGACCAGCAAATCTATTTGTATTTTATCTTGCGAATGATATTTTGGTACCTATGCACCTCAGTTTCGTTTTAAAATATAAGTATTATAAGGTTTTATTTCCGAAAAAATTGATTAAGTAAATTACTTACTGACTGAAAAGTGAAAAAATTTTCTGCAGCAAAGTTCTGAAAAGTTTAAGGTGGTCCACAGCTTAGCAGAGAGTACCTATTGCTTTGCGTATCTTTAACAAACACTAAAAGCAGAATTGCGTAATAAGGTGGTGCAAGTATCTATGGATGATTTTATTAAGAACTTTTTTATAAGTAAACATTAGTATACTAATGTATCTGAAGCAGACCCACTGAATCATGCAGATTGCAATAACTGAAAATAATGTATTCATTCCCACAATTTTCGGAGTTTTTCAACAGAATATTAGGAGAGGTACAGCACAACAGTTTTTTATGGTATACGCATAATGTAACTTTTTAAATTACAGTTATTTTGCTTTCAAAAATTTATATTATTTTTTATATATTAGGTGATTACGTTTATTACGTTTTATATAGTAAATATAGTATGCAGTTAAAAATATATTTTAATACAGTTATCTTACATTTTGCACACAGTACTCTAAAATACACATTGCGTAAAAACTACGGAGTCATACCCATCCGAATTTGGAGTTGTAAAGCTTCGAAAATGAAGTAAACGAATACTTTAAGTTAACACCAAATCGGGTGATATACATTATAGAAAAAAGGGCGTGTTTAAATTTAAACATTAATAATGGAGAATTCTTGCACAAACTTACCCACGTCCTCGATCAACAGTAGGCGCCTCCCTGGACGACCGGTATCGCCCGCCAAACGCTCTGCTAAGCGTGGAGGTGGCGGGTTCGAATCCCGCCGTAACCCTGGATGTATTCTTTGTGATGTCCTTCTCTATACTGTGTTCTATCTGTTCTTCTACTTGACAAAGATTTATAAGCCTTAATTGAGCACACAAGCCTGCAAATGTATGTTGTATATCAATAAACAATAAACAGAGCAACGGTAGATAATTTATAATCAAACCCTAAAAGGAGAAAGTTTGTCGTCGTCTCGCTGTCTTGCATTCGCAGATACAACAAAAGCCACGTACGCTTTTAGTTGATTAATTAAGATAATTATATTGCCATTAGGGAAACAAATATGTCTGTCAGTTATATTATAGAACTTTAATTATTTTATTTTTATCCGCCTTGTTATTAAACCTGGTTTGAACTTTTTTTAAATGCTTTATTTACGCTGCATTAAATTATGAACTAGTTTTATTTCAAGAATTATTGATTGTATTTAGTCTAACATATTAGTTCTTATTCTATGACTCTTATCTGTATTATATGATTAAATAATATGCGTTTTAGTCACTGAAGACCAAATATGGTGTCCCTTATGGCATACCTTAAGAAATGCAATAGGGTATTCCAGTTGATTGCAATGAGGCCGGGATAGCCTGTTCGGTAGGGAGCTGGGCCCATGTCCGAGAGCTCGTGGTTTCAAACCCCGCTGGCCGAAGACTGGTGCACGTTAAATCTGTCGAGTCGCAAAAGTCCCCATGTTCCCATAACAAATCAATACCTCTGGGGGCTCTGGATTGGAGATCGATCGTTCCCTGATTCAGGTCAAAATTACGATCTGTGGATTAATGAATGAATGTATGAATGGGTCCGCCCTATAAACGGGTGCGACGTATGGTGTGGCAGAAGTCGAATTCTTGGCCATAGATGGCGCCACTGGAAGACAAGAACAATCGCACCCCCTCTAGGCATACGTCAGCAACAGCAATAAGAACTACTTTTGGCGTTTCACTATACCACATTTTGGTGTAAAATTTTTGGCACCGGTTTTGATACTAAGATAGGCCCAATTTTTTTTACAGAGCATAAACAGAAAAAAAAAATGCTTTTCATATAATTCTTTTAAATAGTTCTGGTTATAGGGATTATAATTTAATTGTTTTTATCATTCTTTTTACATTTTTTATTAATAAATTCAATTTTACTGACGCGCAGAAAAATCGGTCAGATAATCAAAAATAGATAATTTCGTTAAGCAAAAATAACAAACAGCATTTATTTACAAAACAGTGAACACTTTAAGTCGAGTTAAACTGTATTTGTGCGAACTCTTTTTGTTTACTTCCAGGTTTTGTATTTTGTTTTAAGTTTTATGCAGGGATTTGTAGGTTTGTGTTTTGTTCAAAAATATTTAAAACAAAATTTATAAGCATTTGTTTGTTTCAATTTGCTGAAGTCAAACATTAAAATGAAGTTTAATAAGCAAATGAAATTCACGTAATCCCGTAATCAATATATATTTAAGGTCTTCATAATACGTTTGTATGAATTAGGAGGCCCAAAAAATCTGGTAACTGTCACATATTTATAGTCATGTCATTTTTATAAATAAAGATCACAAACTTACTGTGAAAAATTTTAGAGCCATTTTGGATTGTCAAGAAAGATATAGTGATTTTCTTTTCAAACTTCGTAAGATATACCTTTCAGTTCTTCATATTAGGATAAGAACACTTAATCTTAATATTTAAGTAATCCCTATTGATCATATACGTTGGCGCTATTAATTCATTGAGGATTAAAAATTTGACACAAAAAAACGAGGGAATGACCGTTTCATATTTTAATAAGGATTATTTAGAGGAAGAAGGTAGGGAAATTAATTGCAATCATTATTAAGTTTAATGTTTCAAGTTACACAAACGGAAAAAATCTTTCTCAAATATGACAAATGTGATTAAGTTGTTACAGTACGTTCTAATTAAAATCTCATTCCATTTTAACTCTAATATATATGTTTTCTTTCCTAAAAGTGTAAATTGTACCATACCTTCTTGAGGGGATTGCAAGAAAACTTTTTAATAAAAGTAAAGTTTTAATCAACTAAACAAAACTCTTAAGTTTTGTCTTCCAAACCAGCTAGCTAAAATCCTTTATAGGGTAAACCAACCAGTGAAGGAACACTACCCAGTGAAGGAACATTTCATATATAATGATTAAAAATAAGAATTTGAAAGTTTTTTTTTAGATTGATTGGTAACAATAGCTTACTGCCAAACAATAGGAAGTCATCTAGCAATATTTTGGATTACCTGGTCAAATAGACTTCTCTGGAAAATTTTTTGAATCAGTTATTATCTCTGCAACACCTTGTTTCATTGAAAAAATTATAAGGTGAGTGTTTGTATTTAATTGCTTGAAGTGGAATTAATTGCATGTAGTAGTCTTATTTTTCTCACTGTGAAAAACAAAATTCAAAATATAGTTATTGAAGTTACGTTTTATTTTTTTTAAAGCACCATAGCATAATCAAGTACTGAGATAAGGGGGTGTTCCTTCACTGGATCACCAAACGATGAAAAACCAGTGAAGGAACAAGTGTTTCTTTACTGGGTTCATTTCCCAGTTAATGAAAATAAAAGAAATTTTTTAATTTTCTTGTACGTTTAGTCATATTATACATCAAAATTCCGTTTAAAAGACAAAATACAAATTTTAACCAGTGAAGAAACAGGCATGTTCCTTTACTGGGAATAACAGTAATGCTTGAAATATGATTTTACATGACAGTAATTTTGCTATATAAATATGACATGATAAGTAATTCTGCTATATAGAGGACAACCGAAATTTTGCTAAAAATTGTATGAATAATTCCTGAAATAATTTCAGTTCAAAATTTTAATTTAATAGCTAAATGTATGAAAATTTTTTAAATTTATATTTATTAATGGGGTGTGTAGTTACATCAAATGTTAGGTAACTTAATAAACTATGTTTACAAATCGAAAACTAATTAAATATAATCATAAAAATTTGAATAGAACATTTTTTCGCTGGCTTTTGCACCAAGAACTCCTAATATGCTATCATTATAGGATAGCAACGTGATTATATAATTTATAGAAACTACTTTACAATGTTAGAATTTAGAAGCAAGCTCCTCAACAAAAAACAGAGTTAAACAGAAACGGTACTCAATTTCTTCAGAAGCTTGAGAGGAAAATCCCTCAAGATATGGTGCAAATTTTTAACGCAGCATTGACTGAAGAGTCTAATATCGAAAATATCCAAGAGCCTGTACTTTTTTCAATATGGAAGAAGTACGTATTAAAAGAAGACCACTTGGTTAATTCAAACTTAGGAACTGAAGCTAGTATTGATAATGAATGCATCTTAGATATCGAATTTGAAATGAGTCCTCATGCTAATCCTCTCTTAGTTGAAAAAAGAAATGATTCTAGAAGTAAAATCAGTACTTCTAAAGATCCTCTAGATATAAGTCAACAAGAGATGGATTAGCCTCAAACTTCAAGACACCTTTCCCCCGTCTATTTTCGAGAAAGGCATTCTAGAAATGTTGCTGAAAAATCAGAAAAAGTTTGGAAGAACCATTTACATTGGCCAAATATTGATGATAAAAAGAAAGGTCAAATAAGAAGAAAAACGAATAAATTACCTTTTTCACTAATTTCAGAGAAATGGCAAAAATTTCAAGAGGCTGAAAGATCTAAAAAAAGTTAAAACAAGAGAACATGGAAAAGAAAAAGAAAGAAAAAAATACTTGAAAAAGAAAAAAAGCTTCAAGAAATAAGAGGAAAAAGAGAAACAAAAAGGTGATAAAATAATAATGATAATAAACAGCATCGGATGACATAATGATTTAGATTTGACTGTCAAATTATAAGAAAGAATGATTTTTTTTATTTATTTTGTATTTAACATCACTTTAATTTCTAGTTCATGATTACAGAAAAAAGTTAGCATTTTACAAGTACTTGTATGTTATAATTTCACAAATAGTCTTGTTTTTATGTATTTGTATGCCTAAAAAATTCATAAAGAGCATTAAAAAATAACCAAAATTAAGTGTTCCTTTACTGGGCAATTTTGTGTTGCTTCACTGGGTAGAGCTGTTTCTTCACTGGGTCTTCTTACTACTTGTTATTTGAACCTCCAAAACTTTAAAACAATATTATGTAAGTTCTCTACAATTTTTTTGCATAGTTTGCAATTAGTAACAAATATGTTGACACTGTCATTTAACTGAAATTACGAATTTTGAAATTAATATGATTTTTTAAAAGGCAAGCGAAGCTTAAGTGTTCCTTCACTGGTTAGTTTACCCTACAATACATTTAAAGTCTTAAGAGTTTAAGATTAAAAAAATGTTTTTGTACTGTGCTTTTAGAGCTTTTGATGTATTTGTCCTTGAGGAATTTCAGATAATTATTTATTTGTATGTCTTATAATTTGAAACCATTTCCAAAAATTTTTGTAAACTTACTTCAAATTATCTTAGATGAACCTTTAATCCGGGCATTATTGTGATTGTTTAAAAATAAGCATGTTCCTATTTGTTTTTAATAATAAGTAAAATTGAATATATTTATTTTTGATTGATTTCACATGCTTTGAATTCTTTATGTTAAAAGCAGTTAATAAAGAAAATGCTAAGTGTATCGATATATATATATATATAACAGTACAGGACTTCCTTTTTTTTTTTTTTAAATGAACCCCCTTAGATAATGTTGATATTTCGATACACGCAATATTTTAACGGAATACATTCTGTCAGAATCTCTTAAAAATTACTTTTACAAAATGACAGTATATTGAACAAAATATGGCTTAAAAGTTAAAGTTCATTGTTGAATAACTACAATATTAAACCAAATAAATAATTTATGTATTTAATGGCGAGTATATTCAGTAAATTTGTCACATGCATGATGGTGAACTTTGAATAAAGTGAATAGTATTAAATAAACAATAAAATATTAGGCGGATAGCAATCGAGGGCTGCTTTGAGAAAAAGAACATTCCATGAAAATTGAAAACTAAATGTATAAAAAAATATCCTCTATTTTTCTGTTAATATCATCTTTAACATTTGACAGTTATAGGTTTAAATTAAGTGAACTTCAAATAGTTCTTATGAAATTTGATTCTATTGAATGGCGACAGTGTTTCAAATATTGCAGTTCTGATTGACTCAGTAGGATCTACAGATGAAACTGTTTTTTCAAAGATAAATTTTAAGTCAAGAAATTGTCCTTTGGCCATTTAATCAACTACTATTAGATAAATTAATTAGCTGTTCTTATTTTTCTAATTCTTTAGTGAAATAAAATAATTTCTCGCTTGAGAAATAAACAGTTAAATTTACACTGAAAAGCAGCTCCGCACGTGACAGAAAAGAAGGAATTGAGTAATTTTTCCTTTTGTCTAAATAAATATGTGATAAAAATAAGGAAAATTGAAGAAAATAATACTTGAAGCTTTTTAACACTTAAAATTTAATGCAAAATATCGATTCTGAAACATCGAGAAGTAATATTTTAAATGTTCTTGAAAAAAAAAGTAAACTTTTTTTAAATATTTTTATAGAACAAAATGTGAAATTATTCAATGTGTTTTTCTGGTGCAAGGTCTGAAAGAATCAGAAAACAAAGAAAAAAATCCTTATTTTCCAAAATTTCAGAATTAAAATGAAACTTCATGATTTGAGGTATCAGAAGAAGAAATGAACAAATTTAAAGGTAAGAGCTGAGAGAGTATGAAAGTTAATGAAAGCAAATTTATCATTCCTTAACCCCCTCCCCCCCCCCAAAAAAAGGGCATACATGCAGGCATACACGTGACAGTGAAGCAGGCCGAAATGGTAAATTCTTACAAGGGAAACTAGGGAAGTGTGACTCGCCAATTTTGAAATAAACTAGTGGGATGTATGCCTTATGAAGAATAATTTTAGGGGGCAACATTCGTTTCGGCCCATAGAAGGTCCTATGAGAGATAAAAAATAATTCAATATATGGAAAAATCAGTATTTTATTACTTCAATGCAGACTATTAGTTATTGTAATTGTCTCATACTCCAATTAATTTGTAATTAATTGGATAATTAATTACTTTCACGTACTATATAATGCATATTTATTGTTAAAATTGATTTTGAAAATTTTATGCATCTGCAGTTTTTCAGAAAAACCTGTTAGGTTAATTTAAAAAAAAAAAAAAAAAATTGACATCAACTTCTTTTAAATTTTTTTTTTTTAAAAACTTTCCAAATTAATTGGAGTATGTAATTGCAAATCAATTAATTAATTAATAATTTCCGATTAATTTATTAATTAAAAAATAATTAATTATCCAATTAATTACAAATTAATTGGATTATGAGACAATTACAATAACTAATAGTCTGCATTGAAGCAATAAAATACCGATTTTTCCATATATTGAATTATTTTTTATCTCTCACAGGACATTCTATGGGCCGAAACGAATGTTGCCCCCTAAAATTGTTCCTCATAAGGCATACATCCCACTAGTTTATTTCAAAATTGGCGAGTCACACTTCCCTAGTTTCCCTTGCTAGTCAAGTCTTCTGATCCAATTGCAAATGCATTTTTTGGGGTGATAATTATAATTTAATGCATGATCATGAACATAACAAATTGTTAGAATATTTACCATCGGTATAGTCTTCGATATAGGATCGATATGGCAATCATCGATATAGTTCCTCTGTAAGAATACAAGAAATTCGCAGAAATAAGAAATATTTAAAGAATTTGCAATGCTCGAAATTTGAATTTCTCCCGGGAATAGTTCTACAGCTCTGTTATTCATGCGAGCATTGTTTCTCTATCAAAGTTTATACAAAACATATGTAATTTACATGTATATTACGGAATAATATAAAGATTTTTATAATTATTACTACTATACAGTTAAATTTTTAAAAATGCTTACTTAAAATATATGACGAAAAACAAAGCTATCTGTCTTAAACGTAACCTAAATACAAGTTTATGGAAAATGTAACAACTTTTCTAGATCATTTGAAAGTAACTTGCAAGATCATTGTGAAATACTTTGATTGATCGTTTAGAAATACTTTGCTAGATCATTCGGAAATACCTTGCAACATCATTCGGAAATATTTTGATAGATCATTCGGAAGAGGTGATGTATGTGGAAGCATAAAATTCTTTATTCTACTTGAATCGATTACACAAAATAAACTTGTCATTCAGTGAGAAAAAAAAATTATGGAATTAGTATATGCTAAAGTGAAAAATTCCAAAATATTTTTTCACTTCAATTAATCTTAAATTTTCAAAATATTTTTTCAAAAATCAAATTGAGAAAGCGAGGCACTATAGAGGCACTATAAAATGTTTCTGAAATAAAACAAGACATTATAGTGTAGGACATTCATCGAAAATTCAATGCCAATGTAATGATACCGAATTATTTACCGATGATGGAATAAATATGCTAATGAAATAATAATGGTGGAAAAATAATAAGGATGGGAGAGAAATGCTAAAAAATTGAATAATTTTTTTTTAATGGCGGGCACTTGGAACTATTGTCCATTGGCCACAGAAAGTGCCAGAACTGCTAACTCTCTCTTCGTTACCCAGTGGGCACCTGTGGCGAAGCCACGGCGGCGGAGCAGCGTCGCCCACGTCACACTACCACAACCCGTTTATAGGGCGGGTCACATTCACACACAAAGGAGAAAGGACATAGAACACAGATGGAGAGAAAGAAACATCCATGCCTTGCCCGGGATTCGAACCCAGAACCTTTCTGATGCAAGGGCAGTTCCCTGCCCCCTACACAGGCCGGTCGGCTAAATGAATAATTGCCCATGGAGATAATAATTCTTGAGAAAAATTTCTTGCTATATTTTTTTGTTTCATATTTCCTTGATACGAAATTAAATTTTGTAATTTTTATTTATTAAATTACCATTAAAATAATTTTATTGATTAAATATTTTAATGCATTGTAAATCTTTAATAATGAAAGGTCTACAATAAGTAAAAAGGACGTTTCTTCATTAATTATTTTGTGAGGGATATTGTCGATTTTCCCAAAACGTGGTGAAAAAATGACAAATTTAAAAAAATAATTGCAATATTACAAAGAGTTATAACAATTGCAAAAATTTGTCTTTTTGAAAAATAAACACGATAGTCTGCTGGATGCATTTATTAGTTTTTTTAAAAATACATTTAACTTCCTACATTTAACGCATGCAATTTCAGGTCCAACCTTTAAAGCGAAATAGTCCTCTTTATGAAGTCATCTTGAGAGAAGATGGTATGCATCAACTTTTTAGACATATAGTAGCCGGTGTATTGATTAAATCAAATACATATTTTTAAAAGCAACAGTTTAATGAGAAGATTAATAAATTTTTCTCTTAAATTAATGTTTGATATATGTTCTCTTATGTTTTCGACCAGTTTTCCTCTCTTTTAGAGTAGATACTATCTGGTTGTAACAGTTTTTGATAGTTCATTACCACACTTGTATCAATGAACACACGAGGCTATTTTTTATTGTACTTTTCTTTTTCGTTTTTTGGATATTAACCCTATGAACCATGGCTTTAGTGCAAAATTAGGACCCTTTGGTTTACGACAATTTTTGTTCAGTTTTGTTGAAATCTTATTTCTGGCTACCATGATATACTTTGCGATCTTTGCTTTCAATGACGTCATCGTCGGGTAACGGCAACTTTTGTCACCTTTATGTGATTGGTTCTTGGTTTATTTACACACATTTTCGTTTATTTGCAAATCGCCAAAAATGAGAAAGCCCCTCCGATTGTAAACCATTGCATAAATCAATATGGAATTAAGATCCAAAGAATTTCGCTGCAACTTTAAAGCAGCATCTTTGCCTCTTGTACTGCTCGCGGCACTAATACATATTTTAATAAAAAAGTGGGAAATAATTCTGATTTTTAATGACGTTTTCAAATTACGGTAACATTAACTTAAGTTTGCTTCTTAAGTACATTTTTTGCGATCTATAAACAACGTAGAAAAGTCGTTGGACCATATTACTTATTACCATTGCACTAATGAAAGTTTCATTAACACTACAATGCCTAAATCTTACTGTTACTTCAGGATCCACAACTCTAAAAACACAAACCCCTGTATAACTATTAACTGAAAATCATTTTCTACTATCCCCCAATTGATGAACTAAGCTATTAACTAAAAATCATTTTGAACAAACTATTGTTCTTGTAATATGGGATATTAAGAGGGTCCATATTTATATACTTGGCTTTTATAATCATATCTTCGCATTTATATGAAGAAAAATGGAAAATACTTGTAATCTCATAAGCACGTATTATATTTGTTTAGTGAGTATTATATTTGTATAGTGCTAAAAATAAAAAGTTAAAAAAACGGAGCACTTTGACCTTAATAGTTTTTGATCATCTGATTGTATTTCACCGTAGTAACATACAATCTTGATGGTTCATAAGGATAACCTTAAATTTTCTAATTGACTTATATAGACGATATTTAAAATTAGGAGACCACTCATGAAAAAATACTCGGAGAAAAAAATTCTAGAAACATTACAGTACTGTATAACCGTTCTGACATTTCTGGTTAAAAAGGATCCTTAATTTTGGTTAATAAAACCAAAATATACGATATTTAAACCATTTTTTTGGTAATTTTTCCTTTAAGTTTACCCTAAATTCTGGTTTTCCAAATTATAGATCATATTCTTTTGTATTTAGTAAAAAATATATAACTGAATAGTAAATCTTACCGAATAAATGGATTTTATGCCTTGCTGTAAGGTATCATAACAAAATTACCAAATTTATAAAATTTTTAACACATACTGCGAAATTATATTTTATTGTTAATTTTACCAAAATCATTACTAAAGTGCTTCGGTTGAAATTACCAGACCACTATAAATTGCATACACTATAAATTTATTACGTAATTATAACGTATAATTATTACGTACACTATAAATTTTACCATATCCTGGCAGCCTTGACCATATTTTTTTTCTCAGTGTACACTTAACAACAATTTGTAAGGTATTTTTCTGATCACCAAAGTTTGGTTTTAAGTAACAATATTGCTCAATAAAGTGAAAGCAGTATGGTTCTTTACTGTGGAGGAGAAAAGACATGTTTGGAACGGTAAAAAAGCGTTGGTGGTTGAATGTAGACATACAACCGCAAAGAGTTCGATAGGCTAACCCTAAACATGCTACAATATTTGTGCAAAATATATTTTAACTTTAATTCAAAATATTCTTTCTCTATGCATAACATGCGTTTTCCCCCAACTGATATGGATTTAGGACACTGAAAATGCAATAAATAATAGTCTGAATCCGCATTCTAGAGAATATAGTTCCAATAGTTTATACAGGAGAGTGGTTTTGGCACCTTTAAGTTCATGATACTTATTTTTGTTTAACGATTATATTATCTATTCATATCGATTAACTTTAAATTTAAAATGTTATTAAACAATTTCATTGTTTAATTGATAAAATAAATTAACATTATGATTAATTTTTTTCAGAGGGTATGCATTTAAATTGCAATAAAATTGGTTATATTGTTCAAAAAATGCCATACTGTAAAACTTTCTTTCAATAATTAATAAAAGTGGAAGACTATATTTTGCTGATTTCGAGAAAAACAGTTAGATTTGTTAATTATAAATGTAATAGAAAATTTCTTTAAAATATTTTATCTAAAATATAATTTTCTAGTGCTATGCATTAATATATTTATCTTTCATAAATAATATTTCATTTCATATATTTGTGATTTTTTCCAATAAATAAAATATTTAAAATATCAAGCAAAGCATGTTTACACAATTTAATGAATTTAGATTTTTCGGAAAAAGGAAAAGTATATATTTATAGTAGATTTTAAACTAGTTCGGAAAGAAAAATACTTATCTATTGCAATCGAGCTATTCATTTTTTTTCTCACGACATTTGAAAATTGCAAAAACTTGTTTCGGTTTCCAATGCATCACTTGAATTTTAAAGAAGAAAAGTTTTCCGCAAAAGTTGTGAAAACTGTACTCTCAAATGTGGTGGTAAAAAATCATATTTATTTCATTTTTTTTCCTTTGCAAGGAACTTCATAAATTTTATGAAAATTTCTAAGCATATAAACTCTATCTCTTTTTTAATAAAATCATTTTAAACTGATATTAAGCATTCATTTTAGAATCTATTTTAAAAATGATAATTTATTTCTTTTGATATAATATCACAAGCAACATTTTAAAAATTCTTTTCCTTTTTATTGGTGTACCAGAATCATTTTACCAGAATCAGAAAAAAATAACGGTTTATAATAAACTAGTGGACTCTACCCCCTACTAGCCGATGCTCACCTATTCCCTTAGATTACTACACACTCTTGAATCATTCGTTTTTCATTCGTTTTTTTTTCGTTCGTTAAGCTCACTTCACCCACTACCAAGTTAGTCCTGTTTTAAACTCTGTGAGAAAAAAGCACGGACACAACTACCAGAATATGATAAAACCTACCGTGTTTCTGGATTACTGGGAACACCAAGAAGCTCGGTTTTTGTAAATCGAATAATAAAATAGGATTTTATAAAATGGAATAATATTTGGTAAATGTGGTAAAATTTGGCAATTTAATCATGATACCTTAAAGCAGTGTTTCCCAAACTTATGAATTTTGTGTACCCTTTCTAAATTTTTCGTAACGCTGTGTACCACTAATAAAAAAATGAATGTATTTTAAAAAAATATGTTTATTTAGAATGGAGAATATAGTTAAAAATCACAACTGGCTGTTGACTCCACTATTATCTCTGCAATAAATAGCCAATACTTAATCGTAAGTTTTCATGGCTAGCTTTTTTTTTAACTTAAATGTTTTGAAATTTTCGTTTGTTGCAAGATATTTCGCAAAAGAACGCGTACCCCTGCTAAGTTGTTCAAGTACCCCTGGGGGTACGCGTACCACACTTTGGGAAACACTGCCTTAAAGCATGAAATAAAATAATTTGTCCGATTTTGCAGTTTTTAATAAAGGTATGATAATAAGAACTATTTTGAAAATCAAATATATGATGTCTGATATGATGCGAATGATGAGTATATGATGAGTATCTGATATGCGCTTATCAGATACCAGATATGATGCAAAATGTAAAACAAGAATAATAAAAAAAGAGTATAGTCTGCAGTTGCCCACGCGCGTTACTTTAGCGTGAAGAAAAGATAAATGTCACACAAAAATAGAAGAGAACAGGCAAGAATTTTAATAAATTTTCTAATTTAGTGCATACTAATGTACAGAGAAAGGATAAAATAAGTCTATACTAAGTCATCTTTTCATATTTCGCAAGAAGTAGAGGAGAATTATTTTAAAACTTTCGAACTGTTTAAGTCTTGCGATTTCTCGTACATATCAATAATGTGTAATGCTTTCAGAGGTTTGAGGGTCTGGCAATAAATTACGAACAAAAAAGAATGTTTTTGAACACATTATGCCGAAAAATCCCGCAAATAAGCAATATGTCAATTACGTTGATTATCATATGAAATAACAGCACAAAATTTCGAAAACCTAGCTTAAATATTCATGGAAATATGAGCATTTTCATAAAGACAAATTTTTTTGATTTATGCTTTCTTATTATGCAGAAATGTTCAATGAAATTAAACAAAATGTTTAGAATAATTTTTAATTAATAACAAAAATATCATTTTAAAATATTAAAAAAAAATCGATAAAAAATGCGCAAGATATGAGTATTTAAAGTAATCTTTTTATACTGCACATGAGCAAAAAACATAACATTTTCTAAAAATTAATTCTGTTTAGAATTCTATTTCGTAATTTATGAAAAAAGTCCGATTTGAATATCGTGAAAATGTAAAAAGTTTTCAGCAAATTTCTAAGCAGCTTTTTTTTATAAATTCTTTTTTTTATTGAAAGCTCTAATTGATAAGGGCTTTTCCCCAAATTTATTTTGTATCATGAAGCAAAATTTCATAATAAATGATAATACCCTGAAATGATGGTCTGCACAACAAAATTAGATGGCATTAGGAATTAAAATATGTGAAATTAAACATTATGTAACAAGGTGTGGTCATATATCATACCGATGTCAATTTTAATAAATCTTGTTTAATAATACAAAATTAATTTGTGGAAAACCTTTCACCATTCAAAGCTTTCGTTTCAAATTAACAAAAATTATTTAGAAGATTACGAGAAACTTTTCAAATTTTCAAAATCTGAAAATTTAATCAATTGATCAGGAACTTTTTTCATAAGCTATCAAATACGAATCAAAACAAAATTATGAAAATCTTTTTAAATTGTTTTCCGTACATGCGCAGTTTGAAATTGTGTGCATTGCTCAATTTTTAAAAACCTTTTAAAATTTTTAAAATGATATTTTATTATTAATTAAAAATTACTCTAATTTTTTAAAAATTTTCTTGAATATTCCTGCACAATAAGAAGAAATAAGACCAAAAAAGCAATTTTTTAAAATAAAAATGTCCTTTTCGCCATGAATATTTCAGCTAGGTTCACGAAATTTCGTGCAGTTATTTCATATGACAATCAGCGTAACAACCTTATCGCTTTATTTTGTTGCATAGGGTGTTAAATAACTTGTTCGTATTTCATTGCTGGTCCCTTAAACCTCTGAAAGCTTTGAACTTTATTTATATGTATGAGAAATCACATAACATAAACATTTCTTAAAAAAATTTATTGAGAAATATGATAAAATGTGTTAGTATAGAAATGTTTCTATTATTTTGCCCAACCCCTGTGAATATTAATTTGATACTTCTTATTAAATTAATCCAAATTTTTTTTTAGTGAAAGCAGAATGTTTGCCTATATTTTCAGCCAAAAGTCAGAAAAAACAAAGAATGTTTGTTAAGTTTACTAATTACAAGAACAATTACAAATTAAATTTAATGTAGAGTGTTAATATTTCCTAAAAAGTTTAAAAAATGCTAAGTTCCATAAGCTAAAAATGCTATGTACCATAAAAATTCGAGTAAGAAAATTTTGAAAGAAGAAATTTATTATTTAAAAATTAAACTGTGGACCGTATTACTACTTTTGGTTGTTTATGCCACAGTAATTTTGATTTAATTGTAGCATCTATTTTACAGTTTTACATCTTTTTGTACAAAAAATATATCAGGATTTCTTTTTATAAAAATAGTTAAATAGTACTAGCAAATTTAAATATTTCTGATGCACACATGCTCAAATATTTCCAACTATTTGATATCAGTATTTGAAACAGCCGCAGGGGGTGCTTGTTGACATAAATGGCCTATCGCGATATTGAAAAAAAAGAGAGAAAAAAATCTTCTGATTTCTTTCAGGCATAAAACTAAAACATGTTTCTAAGAAGTCTGAGTTCTTATCGGATTCAAATGTATGGAAGAAGTGGCAGTCTGAATTTTGAAAACTTTCTTTTATGCGCATTTTCTAGCAGTAAACACTTTTTCTGACTGAGATATCACTGTTATAGGTTATGTGGTTCGAATTTTCCTCTCACCGATGTTGTTTGCAAGCAGGGTGAATGAAACTGCGAGAGAAAATTAATTCATAAGATTTAAAAAAAAGCAAACTACTTTTAAATCATGACATAGTTAAATTAATTTTCAAAAAATATTTAACTCTCATTGTAATGGTACAAAGCCGGCAAAATATTTTATATTTGCCACTTTTTTTTTTCTTTCCTCCAAGCCCTGGGCATGTACCTAGGTTATGAAAAACCCTTAACCATATAGCCCAAGACTTGGCCACTAATCCAGCTCCACTCCAGCCTATATAACATGATATTTAAAAAAATATTTTTTTTTTTTTTTTTTTTTTACTGAAAGTGTGGAATTTAAAGAGAAATAAGACGAACAAAAAAAATACATGTGAAATAGGAAATAATTGAAAAGAAATGAATCAAATAAATTAATAAGAAAGAAAGAAAAAAAAATAGCGTTTAAAAAAAAACTAATAGAGATGAAAGTATTACTAGATATAGAGAAATCTTAATAAACAAATATATATATGTCTTTTTAGTAGGGATGTGTATAGACTTGATTGGATTGACGTAGCTCTTTTAGTTCGTGCAAGTAAGTTGGGCAGGAAGGTGAGGAGGCTCTGTGATTACAGTCCAGATTTAAATTGGAGTCTAGGTTGGATGAGTGACAGTTTATGCAGAATTCTTCTTTTTCTGTGCAATTTTCGATATTATGACCTTTGTATCCGCACTTCTCACAATAACAGTATGACTCAGTACATGTGTTTTGGTGATGACCTATTGTCTGGCACTTTCTGCACCTTAATAAAACCAGTCTTTTTTTAATTGTGCAACGTTGTAGACCAGCGTAGAAATAATTAAGATTCAAAAGCTTGATGGAGAGTTTTCTGTTGACTCTTATGATGATGTGTCTCTTAGAATTATCTCTTTTATGTGGGATTTCTTTGGATAGTTTGATGATATCATAGGTAGGGTCGAAATCGCCATTGATTTTTATCAAGTCAATAATCTCAGTTTCTGTGAATGTGACAGGTGTGTTAAGAAGAATTAGAGAGAACAACTTTACGTCTTTGTCGTGATATTGGATGCCTGTCTTTTGTAAGGTTGAGAGGACCGTTTCTTTATGTTGATTGTTATGAAACTTTAGTTCTAGCATCTTGCTGCTTCTATAGACTTTTTTCACGGGCAGTTTAGGTTCTTCCTGAATCAGCCTTTCCACAATATCAGTTGTGGAGCAGTCTTCATGTGATTTTACTATTATTGGTTTTGGTGGTATTATTACTCGTGGAACATTAGCATTGATAAAGGTGGCATTTTCTAATTTTTCGAGTCTTGCGTTGATGGTCTTTAGATTCTCTTCAATTTTATTTAGTGGGTTTGAGGAGTGAACATTTAATGAAAAGTCATCAAGTTTTATTCGTATGTAGTCAATTTTCTTGTCCAAAGATGTTTGGAAGTTTCTAGAGTTTATCAAGTCATGAGTTTCTTGTTCCGAAGTTATCTTCCTTATTTGTTGAATTGCGTTGATACAAGCAGATCGTGGTTCTTGCGGAAGGAATATTTTCTTATGATTGCTGTAGTGGATGTTTTTCTCTATTATTTGTAGAAGGCGTTCTATATCCGTTTTAGTCTGTGACATGGAGGTATTTTTGTTGGTAGAAGTTGGAGTATCACTGATGATGCAGTCGTTGGTTCCCGGAGAAGTATGTTCATAGACAGAAGTGAGATCAACGATTACTGAAAATGATGTATTAGTATCAGGACATTGTATGGTTTTATTATCTTTTCGATGAGAATTTTTTGATCTGGAAGGAGTTTCTGTGAGTGAGATATTATAGTCAACTCTTTGAAAGTTTTGTGTAACTCTGCGTTGGGATCTTGTTGATCTTGCAGGATATTGAAAATTATCTGTAACTTGTGAATTAGCCATGAAAGAAGGTAGTCAATATGTAAGCAGAAAGGGTAAATAGAGGGCTTTAAAAACGCTAGTTAATGTAAAAATACAAATTAAAAGGAGTGGCGATGGTGAGTCAAAACCTGGCCCCTGAGAAAACCTAGAGTAGAAGTTAATTGAGAACCGATGCTCCATTGATAAGTATGTCACCGCCAGAGAAAAGAGGTGTGGGAGGATAAATGCGTATTAGATGTGCTGAAAACCTGATAGAATGTAGGAAACAAGGAAGGCGGCGCTAGGTAGAGAGAGGAAACTTGATTGGTTGAAGCAGAATGACCATTCATTAATGGATACACTGGCGATGGCATACAAGTACTAAAAGTTGCCTAATGAAAATTTAACTAGAAACATATATGATAATTTAAGACAGTTAACTATATATCAAATTTAGTGCTAAATAGATAAGATGAAACACTAGATAACAACTGGTACTACGCCTGGAAAAGTTATATCAATAAATGTACTAATAAAGAGAGGATAGGCCATTGCTATGTTAACAAACAATTTCTAAGTGCTTAAAAATGGTGAGAGTAAACAAACCGAAGTACTAATAAGTACTACTGTTGATGAGTTGACCTGGGTATTCCATTGGTTGTTAATATCCAAAATCTTCTGGTAGGCTGATGCAAAATATTGCTGGATGGCCTTAAGCTATATATGAGGATGTAAATCTAACTTGAGCTTTGTTATTTGAGAAAAAACATTGTAAAAATGCAAAGAAAAATCAAAATAAAGCAATCGGAGACGATATTGACAATAATATAATAATACATAATTATAAAAAAAAAACACTTAGAGATAATTAGAGATAAATAAAATGGCCCTAATCTATGTAAAAAGAAATGAAAATGAACTAAGACAGCAAATGTATGATAGAATCAATATAATAAAGGTTTGTAAACAATGACTCTGGTATTAACTTAAAAACAGCGTGGAATAGGAAAAGCTATTAAAACGAATAATGTCGATTATAAATTTAATTGATTAAAGAATTATGGATATGGCGTGATTTAAAGCACTTAACTGTGTTTGCGATCATAGAGATTGTTTACATTTTGTTATGGGGAATAGAACACCATTAACATGGGAAAGTGATGTCTCTTTGAAATTTAATATAAAGTCAAAAGATGGGTGAAAAATTAAACACAGGGTGGCGGACAATTGAAAACATTTGCGGGAACAACATATAAAAAATTTAGATAGAAATAAAAACGCTAAGATAAAAATTTGAGTGTCCAAAGTCAGAGTTTTCAAAATAATGATTTAACATAGCGATAGCCTATACCTAGGAGCGTCAAAAAATTTAAAGATACTGATAATTAGAGTACCAGACCACAGGAAAATAAAAAGTTAATATATTTGAAAAGAGAATCGCATGGAGGATTGAAATGAAGTGCTTTAAATTTGAAAAAGAGTCGATAAGTTATTGAAAATTTAAGCCAAAGATAGCAATGATTATCACTTGCAGTGGATTACATGTTAAAATGGCGATCTGACACTCTAAGCCTAAATCAATGGAACATCGAAAATCTAAAACTTGAAAACGGAAAAAGGGGCCTCCCAGAGGCCGGAAAAGACTCACCAGGGATGCCTTGGGGTGTTACATGCTGTTTTTATTAAGAATTGGATAGAACAAATAGATATTTAACGCTTTTATTAGCGATTTTTTGGAGCTCCGAATGGAGATGTTGCTTGTGTCTATATTTGCCACTGTATTGATCCTGCCAAAATTTAAGCTGGCTGTGTAGAGTGGAAAAACAAATTATGTAATTTTTTTTTTCTCTAAATCATTTTTGAGGCCAGCATTTCTAGTAATCAAAACTATTTTGTAAAAGTTGTAGAAAAAGGCCATTTTGAATAAGATGTAGTTTAAAAATAATTTAATATCTCTTTAAATATTCAAGAATTTATTTTATAAAATTTGAGACTCACATGTGCACACACGGTTTTTTAGTATCAAAATAAAAAAGAACTTCTATTTTATCTCAACTAACCTTTTTGAATGGGAATTTTAATGTCTAGATTCACGTCTAAAATATCGTCATTTTACGATAAAACGTGATATTTTTCCAACTTAAAGTATTTTATTTTATATTATTTAATAACCATCAGTGAACTGCCGAACATAATTTTAGAGTTTACGACTATCACTGTTCAACTTTATACCCGTGTAATTTTGAACCAAATGCAGAAGACAAGGAAACTTCTGGATCAAGCATTGGGAGTAATTTGCCTTTGTGGAGGACTTTTTGGTACATGATTATTTATTAACAGTGCATGATTATACATTGTACATAATCATACATTTTAATTGATAATTTGTAAGAGAGAGCTCAGGTATTTAATATATTTTAGTGCTATTCTAGTAGAACACTATTTAAAGATTTGGCAGATTTGTTGAAATTTTCTTTTTTAGAAATCATACTACATCATGCTTTTGAGTTTAGCAAATTTAGTCGATCTCTAATGACTTACACCGAAGAGCCATTACATTATGACCACCCCGCTAAATAATATGTAGGACCACCTTTAGCCCTCAAAACTGCTAGCACCCGCCATGGCATTGATTCCACAAGGTGCTGATAGGTAGTCTGAGGTATCTGGTACCAAGCGCTCATCAACTGGTTCTGCTATTCCCTCACATTGAGAGGGGGTAGCATGGCAGCACGAATTTGGTTTTCAAGTAGGACCACAAATGCTCTATTGGATTAAGGTCAGGTGAATTTGGGGGCCAAGACATGACTTGAAAGTCACTGGAATGTTCCTCGACGATTCGACCCTTATGACATGGTGCATTATCCTGCTGGTAAACACCATCCCCCGCAAGAAAAACTGTTGCCATGAAGGAGTGAACCTGGTCTGTAAATATGTTCAAGTAGCTTACAGACGTCAGGGATTGTTCTATGAGGATTATGGGTCCTAATGTGCCCCATGAAAACATTGTTCCTGGGCGAGAAACCATGAAAACCTGGTCGAGCCTATTATTATAGATGGAGGGTGGTCATAATGTAATGGCTCTCTGGTGTACATCGATCACATAACATAAAATTTAATGATAATGATCATCATAACAATTGATGGTCTAATATTTTGAAAAAGTGTCTTAAATTAAGAAAATTTTAATTAATGGGTCATGAGTGTGAATAGTGGATAGTCATTTGATAAAGCATTCCGACGATGCAAGAACGTAAAACGAAATAATAAATTTCACCATAATAATTGATGTTCTAATTTTTAAAACGAAATAATAATGATCACCATAATAATTGATGTTCTAATTTTAAAAAGAGTGTCTCCTATTAAAAAGAATTCCTCTATGGGCTATGCGAATGAATGTAGAATGCCATTTGAAGAAGCAGGATGATTTCGAAGAACTATTTTTAAATACAGCAGCATCTCGATATAACATATAATGTCACATAATTAGCCATGAAACAATGTTTTAATTTCTGATTTCTTTACCTTTGTGGAAATAATATTAAAATCAAGGGTCCTTATCCTATTAAGTTTATTTAAATATTGTAAAAATGAAAAAGTTTGAAAGGAAAGAAATGACTTGGTGGCGAGTTCGGTTTGAGTTTGTCTTTCATCTATCATTCAGTTCAAATTTATTGGCTCTCTTTTGATGAGTTTTAGATGCATGTATTAAGGGCGATGCATAGGGGGCAGGGAACTGTCCTTGCATCAGAAAGGTCCTGGGTTCGAATCCCGGGCAAGGCATGGATGTTTCTTTCTTTCTCTCTGTGTGTTCTATGTCCTTTCTCCTTTGTGTGTGAATGTGATCCGCCCTATAAACGGGTTGTGGTTGTGTGAATGGAGTGGCAGAAGTCGAATTCCTGGCCACAGATGGCGCCACTGAAAAACAGGAACAATCACACACCCACTGCCTAAACAGGCATACGACAAAAAAAAGAAAAAAAAAGGGCGATGCAATGTTTTGTGTTTATTGATGAAATAATTAAATTATAAGCCACGACATCAGATAAAGTTTTGGATTGCAATTCTTTGATTGTGTTTATTACGTACTGCGTCGTATATTTAATCAATTTCGTTACAGTAAAAAATGTTATAAAATAGACTGTAACAAAAATGACTGTAAGATAAAGAAAGAAAAATGAATCTTTTGGACTTAAGTACAGCGTTCTGAAATATAAAAAGAACTCTCCTACATTTAAAAATGATAAAGCTGCAACTTCGAAAGTTTCGACGAATATTTATTTTATCCACAATTTTTCTGCGATGAAAACTAAATGTTAGATTTATTTATTTTAAACAATGCGTTTTTCTTTTAAATTATTTAAGCTTAAAGAGATTCTAAAAATAGTTTAGATTCTTAAATTCGATGAAGAGCTCTCAATATTGCATGGATTAAAAAGGCAATAGAGCTTCATTGAATAAATAATGATTGTTCCAATATTTATATTCCATTACCCTTATTGCGACAATCACTTCAAAGCTTAAGTGTTCTCAGTCTAATGAAGCAAAGAAGAACTCCTTTCTCTTGAAGATCTTAAGAAGATGCTAAGTGATACTTCAAAGAAATGCAATGTTTGCGCACACACGCATATTTAGCATCGAAAAGATCACTAAATGTATTTATCCAAATAAGGAAGGTATGTAAAAGGGAATTTAATGGAATTCTGGATGGAATGTCTGTAGATGAAACTTGAAGTTTGTTATTCCCTAGAGTTAAAATATAAACACATCCTCTGTTCTCATTTTCTGTAAGATGTTAGTTGATATTAGATTTATGTTATGATATAAATTACGAAATATTGATGTATAATCATTCACAATCCCAGAAGTGTTGTTTCATATTTAAGTCAAAAAAGAGGTTTATTATTTCCGATTTATAAGATAAATCGGAAAATGTTTCATTTAAAATATTGTTCGATTCAAAAGTTTGTTCTTTTTCTTGGTTTTAAATGATATACCTTTTTCAGAGATTTATATTTCATGAAATAAAATTAATTTTAAATATATGCTTAAGTAACACGTTTATGAAATGGAGGAAGGGGAAACTTCGGAAACTTTTTTTTTTCCAAAATTGCAACAACAAACCATATCTGGCATCAAGACAATACAAAATATTAAGAATAGAGAATTTAGGGAATGAAAGAGAATATAAAGGATACAGGACTGCGAAAAGAATACAGGAGAATATAAGAAATACAGAAGAATACATGAAATATGGGTAATACACGAAATACAGAAGAGTAAAAGGAATTCCGAAGAATAAAATTTGTGTAAGAAAGCACAAGAAATGCAGAACAATGAAAGAAATACAAGAAAAAGAAACAATTTTTTTTTATTCGGTTATAAATTATTTGTAAATAATTTATAACCAACTTGCAACGGTATAGTTTGCAAATTGAACAAAATTTGAATAGTAGAACATCGTTTTTTGGTTTAATGTCAAAGATGTCGTATGGACTAGCAAACAAAATTATCTTTGCACTTGTCTGAATGTTCTATTTTTGGTTAATTCACGTGACAATAAAAAATAAATGTCGTATAAGAATAAAAAATGGGTAGGAAAATAAAATAGTATAGTACTAAGGAAAAATAGTATTTTTCTATTCGGTTTGAACATTTAAGTTATTCTTACATATTTTTCTCTCTCCAGATTTAAGCATCTTATTTCAAATAAAGCATTTAATAATTGTTATTGAATATAGCCATTTAAAAATAAAATTTTCAATTATAAGTGGAAAATACAATGTGGAAAATAAAGATGGTTCAGTTGTGTCTGAGATTTTGTATTTAGTACTTAAAATTACTTAATATGAATAAACATAATTGTAGCTTTGTTAAGATTTTCTCTTATAATATTTATAAGGAAGCTTAAACTATAACGAGGATTTGCAGATTAATAGTCTTCGGGATTTAGTTTAGCATCACAGAAAAAGGAATGCAAACTTTTTTGTTTGTTAGGTAACATCAAATTTATTCAAAAAATAAAATTTCTTAAAGACAGTAATTATGATATGTAACATTAATATGTCTCGAAAAAGGTTTCAAGTCTATGGAATTTAAGTACACGGAGAAAACAATTCTGGTAAAACTACCGGTAATGACAATTCTGGTGAAAAAAAAACAAAACACAATTCTGGCTAATAAAATCAGAATATCCGCTCATGTGGTAATTTTTTAGTTCATATGGCAATGGTTTTCTAGAAATTCTGGTTTTCAAAATTATAGTTCTTATTACGGCGCATTTAGTAAAAAATAAAAAACCAAAAAGTAAATTTAACCGAATAAATAATTTTTATACCGCATCATGATAAAGTTACCAGATTTTACCCCATTTTCCAAATTTTATCACAGGTTATAAAACATTCTTGATTTTACTGAAATCATAACCAAAGCATTTCGATAAAAATTACCATAGTTCCCATAAAGCCAGAAACACGGTACATTTTACCATATTTTTGTGGTTTCCACCATATTTTTTTTAAGTGTGCAAACTATTTCCTTTTAAAAATTTATAAATTGTATTTTTATAATTTTATCAAATGCAAACTTTCTGTTTATTTATTATTAGATTAAAATAAATTGAAAAAAATTAAAAATCTGAGTTAAAATTTCGTCAAAACCTTTCCCTGAAACATTTCTATTCATATTAATATGATTTTTAAAGTAAAATTTATTAACGAAATAATTGAGTCGATATAATTTTTAAACTTTGTAAAAAAATTTGTAAAATCCTTTTTCCAAAAAAGAAAATTAATCACGTCATTAAGCATGAAATCTTACAGAAACAATTACCACGTTATAGTTTCCCTTGATTGCAAGATTCGTGTTCCTAATTCTATTTTAAAGTAAAAATATTAATTGGGTTTTCAGAATTTCTTTTTGTACCATATTTGTTGTTTACGTTCTATTTGAATTTATTTCGTTTTTTCAGTTATTTAACTTTTGAAATTTTCTCTTAGTAATTTCCGCTGCATCTTGCATTTTTCTTTAAAGTTTTCTTTTTTCTTTTTATTTTAGAGATTCTTTTCTTAATTTCTCATTCATGCGAGAAAAATTCAGCTCTGGATATATTGAAAAGGAAATGGAACGTAAAGTGAATAAATAGTTTTAGAAATGTTTGACTTCGGAATAAAAATTCTGCAACTTGCTTTAAATTCTAAAATGGACAGATTTGAATTGATTTATTTTGTGTTTTAACTTTGACTATACTCTTCTTAATTTTGAGTAAACTCTATGCAGTCATGTGTATTACATCTTTGTACTAAATTTTTTTGGAGCTAGTACAAAAAAAAATTCTCTCATATATTTGTTAAGATCAAAATAATTGATCAGTTATCAATAATTATTGCCGGTAAGTCCGTTTAAAAGGCCAATCTTTTGGAATTTATCACATTTACCGGATGTTATTAATAATTACCAATGAAGTTTAAGCAAAGTTATAATTTTCAACTGAGAATTCAAATACGCAAGCCTAATGGTAATTTCCATCGCAAACAGCTTGACAATGTCAGTTACTTGTTTACTTTCAATGCAGATACCCACTTTTTAAAAGCATTGTTCATTAGTTGTACGAATATTTTGTGCTAGACGGTTAAGATTTTTCAAAATTCTTCTTACTTTTTTGTTTTTAAGACACTTAACCTTAAAAATCCTTAATCTAGGTTGTACCGGGTAAATGTGCACGGACAGTGGCTCTTAACCTTAAAAAATTAGTGTAGGTCTTAAAAAAAACATCACTATATTTCCATCATCAGTGTAGGCCTTAAAAACTTCATCAATATTAACAAAACATCACATCAACTTAAAAAACAAACAAAACATCACTGAAATAATTTCGGATCAAATTACGGTATTAAGTATCGGTTTTTTGGGTGTATCACTCGAATATTAGCAGCGATTATTAATAATAGCCCTATTTTGTAGCAATATTAAAATTTATGAACTTAAGATTACGAAAGTTATCATTTATGAATAGAAATGATGATATATGAAAATGAAGAAATTAAACTTTTAAAGCTAATTTTAAATAAAAACATAAGTAAAAATCCGTACTTCCGGTAGTCCATTTTTCTAACTCTTCTAATCTCAAAAACGAAAAGATTTATATTATGCATCCCAAAGCTGTATAAAAATTATGTTTGAGTTAAAGTTTTAACACATTATGTCTAATAATCCCAATGACTAAACTTCATAAGAAATTATTAATAATAGCCCTATTTTGTAACAATGAAAAAATATTAAAATGTAACATTAAAATGTATGAACTTAAGATTACGAAAATTGTCATTTATGAATAGAAATGATGATATATGAAAAGAAAGAAATTAAACTTTTTAAGCTAATTTTAAATAAAAACATAAGTAAAAATCCTTACTTCCCTCAGTCCTTTTTTCTAACTCTTCTAATCTCAAAAACGAAAAGATTTATATTATACAGCCCTAAGTTATATAAAAGTTATGCTTGAGTAGAAGTTCTAATACATTATGTCTAATAATCCCAATGACTAAACTTCATAAGAAATTATTAATAGTAACAGGTTAATTTGATTAAGGTGCATAATTTATCACTTTACCCAAAACTAGATTTATAACCTAAACCGTAGCATATATACAGTATATTCCGTACTGGTCGACTGTAAATCCGTTAAATTTCAAGAGAAAAAAAATATAAATATTAAAAGTTGCACATTAATATTTAAACCAGGACAAAACAAACGCAATGCCGAAATTTAACGAATTACCCCTGAAGGAGGACTGAAATCATCAAAACCTCTTTGATTGCCGGAGGAAACCGAGAAGAGTTGATAGTCGACTACTAACACTTGCAAGTTTGGTTTATATATGCATACTAGTTGTATACTCATTCTTCGAGAAAAGTAAATAATTGCATATTTTTTGAGGCATAAGAATTATATTTTTTAATATTACTCGTTTTTTTCCGTTACAAAAGGGATTTAAGTGGTTTCTTATTTTATTAATAATTAAGTTACTGGTTATTTAGAAAATAATAAGAATTTCAATTTCTTTTGCTTATAAATATAGCTTACATGTATTTTTAATTAATTCAAAGGGTCAATTCAAATATAACTGCTTTTATCGATGTTGTTTTCATTATCTTATATATCTTAACAAATGTTGATATTTAACATCTTTTGGGACTTTAGAAAGGGTTCTTTCCTAAACGACAGAGAAGATAAATTCATAAAAATTTCTTTTCAATATTTAGAGAAAAAAAATTAATAGTCATAAAAATAACGCAAGAAAAACAACAATGTTGAATAAATCGTAAATGAGACACACACAACGACTTTTTTACAAATGTTGTATTTTTATCATTGCAGCTTTAAAAGTAAAACAGTAATTTCACTCACATGGGGAAATGAACTGGGGGCAACAATTTTTAAAGTGGAAACAAATCTTTCCACGATTCCAGTATCTGGAAGCAAATAAGAATGAAGCAAAAAATATATTTTCTTGCAAATCGTTTTACCTTTTTATAGGAAATAAACTAGAACTTGTAAATCTAATAAAAGAAATTCATGCACAGAAAAAAAACTAATAAATTTACTATTGTGTAAAACAAGATTGTGCAAAATAAGGAAAAAATTTCTGATTTGAGAAAAATCTTACTTTGTAGACATATTGTCAATAATTGAAAAAAAAAATTGCAATAGACTTTCTATCTTTTTTGAAAAAGTAAAATATAATAAAAAAATTGCTTTGTTTTATGGTCAGAATGTATTTGGTGGTACTTACGTTTTATCCCGAATATTAGCCAAATCTGAAAACTATCGCCAGCTTCTCTGTGAAGGGCATAAAGAATATTTGTCCAACAAAATGAATTTGGCGCGAAATTCCTTAATATAAAGGCAGTGCGAAAGTGTGTATTTCTTTCGAAATTTTTCATAAAGGTCAGTGTGCCTAAATGCGACACGATTCTTCATGAGTTAGTCACAAGTATACAAGTCAAATTCAATCTTTTAATTGGACTTAAGTTATGTTAGTATTTTGTCTGCTTCTTTAAGATCAATTACTCTGAGAAAATAAATTTGTCAGTCACCAAAATGAATTTAGCTTATTGTTGATGAAACGGGATAATAAGCATATATCGTTTTTTTAAAATTTTTAATATTGGTTAACAATGTTTCCGATTAAATTCATGACTGAAATACAATAAAGCGTGCATTCTTTTATTCTACATTAGCATATTCGAATTTTAATTAATGGCAGAGAAGAAAGGAGTAAGTGTGAATTCTTACAAATTTGTCAAAAAACCATAATTAGTATAATTTTTTACTCATGAAATATTTTTTAACAATATTTCTAACGCTTACCTGCATTCTGGTTCATATCTGAATTCATTAAGCTGTTTAGTATTTTCCTAGTAACTTTTTCTAAAAATGATTGTTTTCGTTCACACTGACTACTCGGGATTAGTGTGGGCAAATTTAATAACTTATTAAGAAGTCATTTATTACAACTCAGAGAGGTGTATCTAAAGTCATAATAAATAGCATTAGATGAATTAAATTTGTAACCAATACATATTTCGTTCCTTGGAAGTTGAATGGGTTCAGTGAGAATACATCCATACTAGCCCCACTTAAAGCCCTGGATGCATAGATAAATATAGTAGCACTACTCTTTTCCTTGCGATTTTGATTGGCTGCTGGTGATCACCTGGGTAAGCTGCTGTCATTTTGTTGAGTGGCTTGAACGATGAAGTATGATTGCGACTGATCTGCTATTTTTATTTTCGCTTTTCTTTTAACTTATATTGTTTTGTTGGGAAAGTAGATATCGACCATGTCAACCTTCATCTATGAAAAGGTACCGCACCATAGAATCGAGTTAACGTGTCTTATATACTAGAGAATTGGAATTATATTTTTATAGTGGTAGATACGCTGCAGTACTCCCCCACCAGAATTATATCTGTGATAGAATTCGATGGACGGATACCACTAGTTGATTCATTGCTGTTTTGTGAGAAGCAGGGAGAGCTGTATTAAGATCACCGTACTTTTTTTTGTTTGCTAATCGCGAGAGCTGTATTAAGTTGACGGTCGTGGTTGATCCTGTGTTGCTATTAGCAGTCGAGTGTATGCAAGCCGACATGTGATCGAGACTGAGTAGCAACAGCTTGATGGGATGTTGTCGCAGTCACAAGTTGCAAGTCAACTGTTCAATGTGGACCATCAATCGAAGTAGGCGTGTTCAAATCGCAGTGGGCGTTTCTGCCAAGGTATGCGTGTTCACACCACGCCCGAAGGTCACCAATGTGGGGAAAGTAGGTATCGACAACGTCAACCTTCATCTATGAAAAGGTACCCCACCATAGAATCGAGTTAACATGTCTTATATACTAGAGAATTGGAATTATATTTTTGTAGTGGTAGATACACTACAGTTTCATACTTTTAATACAATAATGACATGTTGTTGCGCATTTAGTTATTCTAAGAAGTCAAAATTACGTAATTTCAAAATTAGGCAATTTTTTTATTAAATAGGCTGTAAGCTAGTGAGAATGACGTAGTTATGTTAGAGTTTAATTTATAACAATGAAAAAAAACACATCAAGATATTAAGCAGAAAAAATATTTTTGTTTTACTTTTTTCTGTTTAGTTTGGGTCAAACAGTAAGAAAAAATATCTTAAAGCTTTTTATGAATTGTTTCATTGCATTTCACATTGTTTGTAATACTTTATTCCGTTATATTCTTCAAACCGTGTTCTTATCTTATTCCAAACATAGCACCCAAATTATCAAGGAAAATGTTATTAAAAGAAATGTAGCTTAGCCTTGCCATAAAAACATTTTGTAGCAAATGAAATTCTAAACAAAGCAAAAAACTAATATACCAAAACTGTAATTTTGAGGATAATTGGGTGTTTGCTAGGGATTTTAATAGAATACTATTAACTAGAAAAAATTACTAATGATAAGATGCTGATCTAAACATACGCAGAAGAATCACTAAGTCTGATACAAAAATTGAAATTCTTCCGGCATTTAATTTTTCTCTTCCTTTAAATTACTTAATTTTATAGTTTCCTATTTGCATGAAAAATCATTTTGAATAAAATTATACTCATATGAGTGATACACAAAATGCAAACAATAAAAATAAACTTATAAATGAATAAACTTCTTAACGATTTTTCCTCGAGATTGCAATATCATTATTTTCCCGCACACAAAAGGTATGTTTGCATAATTAATTACAGGAGTAGATTAAAACAGTCAAGAATCCAGAAAATAAACCATTCATCGTTTACATTTAACGATGCTTCCTGAAAATTTCAAAAATTAAGTCATTTTTCTCAGCACTAAATGAAAAGTTTTTGTTGAACTTTTGTTTTAACACTTTAGCTATTGCGAAGATGAATTTTTAATATTTATGTTAATAATCTAGTGTATGAATTAGTTTTTTCTGGATTTTGCTGTATATATAGGGGTAAATTTCCATTATAACAGACACTCATTTTAAAACTAAGATTAGAAAGTAACAACTATTATGATGTTCATTACTATTACATCATTGCTAGTATATTACATCATTACTAGTATGTTACATCATTACTAGTATGTTACATCATTACTAGTATATTACATCATTACTGATATATTACATCATTACTAGTATATTACATCATTACTAGTATATTACATCATTACTAGCATATTACATCATTACTGGTATATTACATCATTACTATAGTATATTACATCATTACTAGAATGTTCATTACTAGTATATGCGACCAATTTGGGTCTTTAGGGATCAACCACCACTGTGATATCACAAAAAGTAAAAACGTGTACGAATCTGCCAAATCTGGAAGTGTCCTTATATGAGATGGTATCAAAACATATTAAATACATGAGATCTAATTGTTATAATCGTATATTATGATAATTTATAGACAATTTTATAACAAAAAAATAATATTTAAAACGTAACAGAATATTCATTCGCACTTGTGTACAACTTGGGGATGGACTTAAGAACTCGACAAAGGAAATTTTTATCCTTGTTCGCACTGAAGATTGTAGATGGTTTCTTTTTTCTCAGTGTCATTTTTACATAACCTCCTCAGGCGTTTCATATCGTTTTTGATTGAGTCCCCCATCGTTAGTTAGATTAATGCATTTTTGCCATCGAAGATATATTTTATGTAAACTATATGCTAACGAATGGATAATGATAAATATCTACACCAATAAAAAAGTGAGTAGTTATTCTGGCTCTTAAATTACAGTAACATTAAATTATAGCAGAACCTGTACTCCTCAGTGGATACCAGCACACGTTGACATTGCAGGCAATGAAAATGCAGATAAATTAGTTAAGGAAGCCAGAAATCTCAACATTAATGTCTGTAGCGTTTCCATCCAAGATGCAAATGCAATTGCTAAATCTAAACTAAGAGAAAAATCAATTCCAACGAAACACACGATTTGTAATATAAATGCAGATAGATCCACAACAAAAACTATAGCCATGTTGAGAACCAATCACCACAGAGGCATGAAGATCGGCAGAGAGGGCCGGAAAGTATATGGGAATTGTGAAAACTGCCCAGATACACAGCTGACCCCATGCCACATCTTTGAGTGTCCAGCAATGAGTGCTAATCTGAGAGAAATAGGAGTCTTGCCGTCATTGATTGACCTTTATGACGATAGCATCTAGCAAATCGCAGAAGCAGTAATCAAGACTCATGGAAACATTTGATTCGGCTATGTCATAGACGCGACAAAAAAATTAAATTATCATAGTTTGTTTATAACAGACATTGCGTTGTGTAAACGATTGTTATTTAACTAACAACTAAAATTTGAAAAAAAAAATTAAATGAAAACGCATTTAGCCATAAATTCTGAAGAAAATCTAAAACAATATGTTTACGAAATTTCCAAAATTTCGTAAGTTTATACCTCTTACAAAGGAAACATTATCTACATACATATTCCATTTGTCTTACACGGTGTCAGAAGAAACTTTATTTATTTTCTGAGTAAAAAAAAAAAAGAATTGAATTTTTAAGGCAGAATGAAACAATAAAACATGAACGCTTAAACGTACATGTTTACGAATTTATGAATGAAAGTTACTTTCTCAGCGAAGCAAATTGAGTTATATGTTGGGAAGAAATGAAATGTTAACTGCGAACAGTTCACATCAACAAGCAAACGTTATGCATTTTTGTTCCAGTTATGCTTAATAATTCGTGTAGGTTCAATACTCATTTAGGGCTATATTCTAGTCTTAATGGTGCTTCATAATTACACGAGAGAGATATGCCCTTTTATCAACCAAAATTGGCCAGCTTTGCTTTTCTTTATTTTCTTACATTTTTATTCATTTTGCGAGTTTATGTTTGAATTAGGATGTCAAGAATGCAAGAAAGAACAAAGAATACGTTGTGCCTCCGAACACCAAAATTTAAAATTTTGCAATTATAAAATAGTAATGTACAGTGCAATAAATTAAAAACTGACCACCCTGAATAACTTTAGATCTCATGATTGAATCTTCACATTCTAGGACTCAATCTTAAAGATTCAAGGGGGTGAAATATGCTAATTAATTAGCTCAGACTATATTTTAAGTTACAAAATCAGTACTTACAAATCTTTTTTCGACAGATTCCTATTTCAGACCTCCGAAATATAGGGGTATTCTGGGAAATATGGTTCCCATAGTTTTGCTAGGAAAACATCCCAATATTTTGGACCTCTTGATGTTAATTTTACTTTTTGCGTATTTCTCTATATCTCCAGAACATTGCAAGCGAATTGAAAATTTTTTGAACACAATTATAAAATTCGTTTATCCGAAGATAATTTAATACAAAATATAACTTTTAGTAAATATTTTATTTATTTTTATTATTTTATTTTATAGTGATAAAATTCATTATCATTATTTTATTTTATATTGATCAAATTCATTATCATTATTTTATTTTATAGTGATCAAAAATAGTTTGAACAGAACGGTATAAAATTTCTGCATCATTTTAAAGAATGGCATTTTAAATGGCGAAATACAAAATTTTAACATAATCGGCAAAATAGCTCCTGAGAAATCAAATTAAAAAAATCATATTGTTAAAATTAAATTTCTTAGGAACATTTGACCGATTTCGATCAAGCTTTATATTCCGTTATGTCAAATTACATTCTTCAAAATGTTGTAAAAAATTGTATACTTTACGATTCTGAAATGTTTCGATTATTATTATTATCAAATAATAAATATTTACTAAAAGTTACTTTTTGCATGGTATTATCTTTGGATAAACTTATTTTATAATTGTATGTAAAATTTTTGCATTTCGCTTAAAAAGTTCTTGAAATAAAACGAAATACACAAAAAATAAAATTAACAATAAAGTGTCACAACCTAAGATCAATCTCTTGTCCAAACTATCGGCACCATATTTTCCAGATCGAAAATCCGAATCCGTTGAAAAAAAAAGGCATGCTTATTCAGACAAAGTACGCTTTTGTGTTTAATTTCGTAATTTAAAATATCGTCTGCGTTAATTAATTAGAATATTTGAGGTCACCCCCTCAAACCATTAAGTAATCTTAATACTAGAATGTAAACATCCAATCATTAGATCAAAAGTAATTCAGGGTGGTCCGTTTTTTTGCTCACTGTATATAAATTTAAGTAAGTGATTAAAAATTAAAAGGCCTGCCTTTTATTCGGAATAAGAAATGGTGGCATGGAAGCGGCTTCCGAAAGTTTTAACTCGTCACTGAATTTAATGTTCGTAATGAAACAAATTTTTTTTTACACAAAAAATTGGCTTTGTTATTTTGTTATATTTTCTTAACTTAACTTTGGATGTTTGGAAAACACTAATCGTCGCTGAGCTTTTTATTCTGTAAATAGCTCAAACTGTGTTTAAGAAAATGGACATGATCACATGATTTTGACGTGATCACATATTAGAACAACTTTTTTCAGGTTTAGTCCATTTCTTAGAAATTCTTTTTAAAAACAATCGAGGAGCTTTTAAGTTTTGCAAATTTGACCGATCCCTAATGACTCACATTGATCAAACGTACATTAGATAATAAAATATTGAACGTAATAATTATTGATATGTTCTAATCTTAACTTTGCAAAAAGTGTATCATATTTAGTATTCCCTCACATATTTATGCAACTCTTTTTTTCATCTTCATTTATTATAAAAAACATATTTTATAAATAAATGCAATTTTTGAATTTCGTTCTTGTTGTTGGAATTTGCTTTTCACAATCTGAGGTGCAATTTTGGTTAAAAAATGCAACTATTTTAAATTTGATTTTAAAAAAATTCAATCTTAGGAGGAGGAATTGAAAAGATATTTGAACATGAAATGTATTTCATTTATATAATATTTTGATCAAAGTTTTAGTGAGTTAAAGACATGTTTCGGTAGTTTCAAAGATTTGGAAATGTTTTTCGTCATACGAGGGTTGCTATTTATATTTCAGGCCTTGGCAACAGTAAGTGTTGCTAGGCAATCGCGGACGATTTTAATCGAAAGTTTGATATTTTTAAACATAAATTCAGCAGACGATTTACCATTATAACTTCATTTGTGTTGTTGACAGTAAATTGAAAAGTTCTTCTCTTTCAAAAAATAGAATTGAATCACGAACATTTTCGTGCCATTATTTTTCATAACTTTCAACGTGGATTGTCAAGACAAGAGTGCTTCGATGAACTTAATTTTTTATTCAGCGATAAAGCGCCATCCTACAGCACTGTAAAAAATTGGTATAACGAATTTAATCGTGGTCGATGTTCGATCCAGGACGAATCCCGTGCAGGTCGTCCAAAATCCGTTGTTGTGCCAGAAAAGATCGATGCTGTGCGTGAACTGATAAAGCAAGATCGTCATGTAATATACCGTGAGATAGAGGTGTCTTTGGACATTAGTATGACTAGCATCAATAAAATATTGCATGAACATTTGAGCGTAAAAAAAATTTGTTCGCGTTGGATCCCGCATAATCTGACAAACGCTCAAAAAAAGGCTCGTGTCAATTGGTGCAAGGAAATGTTGGAAAAATACGTTCAAGGTACATCAAAGGCTGTGTATAACATCTACACAGGTGATGAATCATGGATCTATGCATATCAGCCGGAAACAAAACAGCAATCAACTGTATGGGTCTTCCAAGACGAGGCAAAACCAACAAAAGTTGTTCGAGGAAGAAGCACATCGAAACAAATGATTGCCTGTTTCTTCGGCATTAACGGTCATGTGGCAACAGTGGCGTTAGAGCAACGCAGGACGGTCAATTCTGAATGGTACACGACCATTTGTTTGCCAGAAGTCATCGGAGAAATTCGAAAAAAGCAGAAGAGCAGGCGAATCATTCTTCATCATGACAATGCGAGCTCTCACACATCGACTCAAACAAAGGCATTTCTGACGGAGCGAAAGATCGAACTGATGGGTCATCCGCCGTACAGCCCTGATTTGGCACCCAATGACTTCTTCTTATTCCCACACATCAAAAATAAATTACGTGGACAACGATTTTCGACCCCCGAAGAAGCGGTTGATGCATTCAAAAGCCATGTTTTGGAGTTACCTCAATCGGACTGGAAAAATTGCTTTGAAAATTGGTTCAAACGCATGCAAAAGTGTATTGATCATCATGGAGAATATTTTGAAAACCAATAAAACCAATTTCGATCCTTCATATTTGTTTCTTCATTATTAGGCCAGAAATATAAATAGCAACCCTCGTATACTATTTTTTTATCGAAATGTTCATTTAATGGTTTCGACGAAATATTCATTCGATGTTTTACTTGAAATTTTCTAAACAAATAGTTTTTGTAAATGCTCTTTGTTCTATTCTTGATATCGAAGTTCTTATTTTATTTATTACATTTATCGAAGCGTTAATAATGCATTTGATTTATGTAAATGTATTTGTTTGGAAAATCGAATGAGTAACAAAGAAAGCTGACTGAGGAAACAGAAATTCTCTTTCATACTCTCTTATGAGATAAAAGTCTACACATTTCAGTGGGCAGCAATCTCTTAAATATTTTTCATGCAGGAAAAAGAGGAATAAATAAGACAACTGAAACATCAGCTTCTCTCGGGATTTTCCAACGTTTTCAAGAAATCATATCAAAAGACATATAATCTTGAACATAAAATACAACGTTTACTTGTCTGGTAAAAGTTGAACAACAGCTTTTGTTTGAGTCACGGAAGCTCTTTCTTTTCCAGAAGCTCATTCTTTCTCCGGAAGGGATTTGAAATATTTTTAGAAAAACGTATTTCGTTATTCGTTCGTTAAATTCACCAAATGATCTGTAAAATTTATATTATTTTCAAATATATAAAATATATCTGCGACGATATTTTCAAAATATATCTGCATTAAATGAAATTTTCAAACAGATATATTAATATTAATGAAACAACGCTCTTGTAATTTAATAGTTTGAAAAATCAAAATTTAATTAAAAATTTATCACTCTTTTTCTGTTAATGACCTATTATGAGTGAAATAAATGACCGATTATTTGAAAAATGAATTGAATTAAAGAAGGAAATGGAAAGAGGTAAAAAAATACAGTTTACTGGGTTTTTCAGAATTTCTACTTAAGAAGCCCGGTTATTTGTTCTCACTAAATTAAATAAATACTGCGAAAACAATTAGGGGGGCCAATACTGTTCCATTGCACTACGTGGCAGAGTCCTAGATGTTCTTGATTTGAATACTAGAGTCCGAAACATTCCATCCAAAAGCTCTCTCTTCCTAGATTTTAAAATGCTTGAAGCAGGCCTGAAAGTACGATGAAAAAAGAGAAAAACTGGTGGCAAATCTTAGCTGGTTTTTGTGAAGAATAAAATAGGCTTTTACTATCTTTAGTTATAAATTATTAATCATCATTTGCTTTATCTTGGGCCAAAAACACACTTCTATATAGAGAAGGTTGGGTAATGCAGGTCTGCTATGATTCGAAGGCCCGTTGGAGTTAAATTGTTTGACCTAGAAACTGTCTGATTTAATCAAGATATTTTGTTGTATACAATAGATCATTCTCGAAAAGTCATGGCTGTGCTACTTTTTTATATATTATTTTTTTTTGGAAAAAGTCTAACTATTCTATGCTGTTCTAAAAGTGAACAACGCGTGTTAATCAACAATAACACGCCGATATGGTAGATCCCTCTTCTCGACAAACACTGCTATAATGAGCTTATATTGAATTATTTGCGCTATACTTTGATTAAACTTCCTCAAGTAGCTCTATGCAGCTACTTTACTAAAAATAGGCTACTACATGCTCAATTATCAATTGGCCATGCGCACTTGGATAATTTTTACGCATAGATACACCTGTTTCTTAAATCTATGCCTATTTTACCTCATCTCGAAGAGATGAGGTAAAACAGGCATATAGTAAAGTATAATTCAGAATTTGTTCGCTAGGAAACAGAACTAATTTTGCTAAACTTGAGGTACACGGTTTTACTCTATTCTCCCTTATATGTTATAACCATTTAAAATCTTCGTAAGTTTTTTATAAATTAATAATGGGACTATTTGCCCTGGATTAGTCACGTCACTGCTTGATTTTAATTCCACACCCAGAGGGATTTCCGAAATATAATTCCATGTTTAACTGGTTAAGGAACATATTGGAAAATGCTTATTAGTATGTTGTTTAGTTTTAAAAATGTTACTAACACTTGCTTGCCTTGAACAAAAGATGTTTATTTTTTTCTTTGATTTCTACAAAGGTTTCAAAAAATCAAGCCAGACAAAATGGATAAAAATAAAATGTCTGAGAGAAATAAACAACAGAACAAAATCCTGGCTCACCGCATTCATGCAATTGCGTTCAGTAACTAATACAAAGCATCCATCATGATGAAGCAAATAAAAATCTTTTTTTTTTCTAGCGTGACATGCTAAGGAAATGGCTCCTTTTTTTGCAGAAGACATAGACAGCCGGAAACACGACAGCCTTAATATCTTTTGTGGAAAGTCATGAAAGTATTGACTAGGATTGTAGGTGAATTTGGGTTTTGGAGGACTATTGAAAATCCAATAACGACAGCTGAAGATATGTCGTTAATCTCTTGTCAATGCCTCTGTCGAAGTAGATCTTTTTTAATAAGAAATATTTTTTGCCTCGTGTAATGTACGAAATCTTCCTTAAGCTTCCCATTTAAAATCAGAAAGTAGTTATTTTGGCTTTGAATTCCCATTTCGTTTATGTTTAAGATTGTGTACTAAAAATTATTCTTATTCCCTTTTTATTCTTCTTTTTATTTAAATAAACTTTTGTTATGAACGTGCCGATTTTTGAACTCACAATAAGAAAAAAATAGTTATTTCTAAATTGTGTCATTCAATATTAGTTAGTTTTTCGAATTTTTTTTAAGAATATTCCAAACGTCAGCACATAATTTGGGTTGAAACTGTAGTGCCCGTGGCTGACGACACAAGTCGGAGGCTGTGCTCCGTCTGCTTCTTTTGGCAGATACTGCCAAATACCGATTTTCATTTTTGGTTGTAACTAGGAAGCGAACTGTACTGCAACGTCTACTGACATTTTCATCATCTTGATATAGTTGCCAAAGTTTAGGGATGACACTTTGTGCAATTCCAATTTCCTCGGATATTTCTGAGTACGCTCACATTTCACACAGCCGATAATTCTACCACGTAAAAAATTTATGTATGACCTTTGTGTCATAAATATTCGGTTGTGTCTCTGAATGACTTACAGAACACTTGCGAATAATTTTATTTCTTTGCCACCATTCCTTATTTACCTCTCTCTTACACTCTCGTCATTGTGACGCACTATTGGCGTTATCTGGTGGCTTTCTGTAATTTGCATATTATTCTGGAAAATGTGTATGATGATTTTACAGGTGAAAATTTTACTTCTGAGTTCAATTTCCATATGATTCTAAATTATCTTTATTTATGGACATTATCTTTAATTTATGGACATTATCCTTAATTTATGGACATCAGTGTACTTCAAGAGCAGCACACAAGAGTGTTATTTTCACAAATTACATTCAACGTTCATAATTTTTCAATATGTTGAGTGTCAGATTAATTTTAATTATTACTTTTCATTGTTGCATATTATGAGTAGCCTATATTTATATCTACCATCAATTAAAAAATTAAACCCTATTGGTTGAAAGGAAAACTTATCCACAATATTTTGCTATCAGATAAAACATTCCTATTTTGATTTGAATTGGTAACAGATTATATTGACTCATAATATCTTTAAAAAAGTAACAATGTCTCACCCGACTTTAAAATTAAATATCTAACCAACCTCAAATTTTCTCAACCATTTTATTCATCACTGCATCCATTTTTTAACTTGAAAAACTTCACGTAAACAGAAACAAACATTTATGCACACAATCTATTAAAATTTGCTGTACATTTTTTAATCAATCAACATAAGATATTCAAAATAAAAGCTAATCAACCTTTTCTACTGCTCAAGTTACTACTGTTACGTTGTTACTGTTTACTTATATCATTAGTTTACGTTCGTATAAGATAAGGATGAAGAAGGAAAAAATGAGGCAAAGTAACTGGATACTTTCAAATAATTGAAAAGCACTAAGATCTAAAGAAGCACAACAGTAACCAGATTAATAACTGCGGGGCTGTCTGTCCTAATTTTTTTATGTCATCAATCATTCTAAAAATATCCAGTTACATGAAATCAATAGTAACTTCTCCTATGCTTCGTTGAAATAAAAGTAGGAATACTTTTCTTTACAATCGAAACAGTTTATTTATTGTAAAAGTGATAAAAAGCTTATAAAAACCCTGTTAATCAGAAAAACTAAAAAGAGAAATTTTTTTTTTGCCGAATTTAAAACAAAAAACTTGGTTGAATTTCAGAAGTTACAAAAAACTGTTTCGAAAGTGCACTTCATGTTTCCTGTTTAATGTTGGCAGATATAAAATTATTTTCTCTTTTATAGTTCACGCGAGAAACGAGATTTTTAAAAGCTTTTTTCTATTTTACTCTTTTTTTCTTTTACATTTCAGATTTCTGTTTGTTAGTTTGGTTGTATTAGAAATTGATTGAAATTTCGGTTGGTGATAAACTCTCTTGTAGTGGTGAAAATGTGATCGAATTTTTTATTATCATGCAGAACTAAGAAATTTTAAGCAATGTATAGTAAGTAATTGATTGAAATTTATATTGGCGAGAAATTTTTGCTAACCTCTCCTTGAGTTTTTAAGAAAAGCTAAAAAAAATTTGTGTTGTCCTCCAGTATAGAGCTCCAGAGCAAATTAGAGAGCTTTAACTAGGTTGAAATTGGTAATATTGAAAAATTCGCGCTCACAATGAAATAAAGCAACAGACATGACAACTTGTTAACTAAAAAATGGTAAAAAAGTTATTTTTCACAGTTAGCTTTTGCCGAAGCGAAATCATTCCAATGTAGCGAACTTTTTTTTTTTTAGTTGAGCTTTGAGAACATCTCATAAAATAATTATTGTTCAAGCCATATTGTTTGCTGTGACAGGTCTATTGTTTTGAAAAGTTTGGTTAAATAAAATGATAAATATACCTGGAACTTCAATAAATAGTTAAAGTCAACTTTGTTTACCAGGTAGCCAAATTTATGGAGTAAATCTTGATAAATCCAAATTTGTCAGCAAACCCAACGCAGTTAGACAAAGATTATCATTGCAAAAATTCAACTTAATTTAACAAAATTTTCAAAATATTTGAAAATTATGCATAAAGACTTTCCGTCACCTTCACTTATATTGAATAAAAATTGATACTAAAAAAATGGAATATGTCCTTACAGCCTGGCATCAAGGTCTGTAAACATAAGTCTGTAATCAATTAACGGAAAAAAAGTTTTATTTTCTATTTGCTGTGTTCTCTCAATTTAGGCTTACAATTTTGATTAGAACAAATTTAGAGAAGGTTTAAAAAGAAGTCTTGATGGTTTTTTCGCAATTTTTCTTAATAATCTGAAATTAAAATAATCTGCAAATGCTGTAACGATCTGCAGCACCTGACGTCGTGCTTGAATGTTTCTGCTACAAATTTTTTTGGCATTAATAGAAAGATAGTCTATACTAAGTACCTATATAGTTAGTACTAATCTGAAGCCTTGGGAAGCAACCATTCATTTTCGTAATCAAAGAGTGAAAATAGTATGTTAAACAGTAGGACAAAATTGGACAAAAAAGGCTTGCCAGCAATTAACAACCCTTGCTTTTGCATTGTACTGTATGTTAGGTGCCTGCACGAGAACTAAATGAAAAAAATTATCGTTCTTTGAATATTGTTTTGAACAATACCCTCACGTTACTTAAATGTAAATCGTTCAGAAAATGGTAATTTTTTTTCATAACACAAAAACAAAAAATAGCTATATGGATCCGAGAAATGAAAAAAAATTCCAAGAAAGGAAACGAACACAGGTTATCCTGTATTATTGCTATTCTAATAAAAATGCTTGCGCATCATATTTTGATATTTTTATAATACATGATCTCAAATAGTGGTGAGCAAACCTTTTTTATTACTTTAATTCGTCTTACGAATGAAACAGAATTGCCTACATTGTTTGATATTTTCATGATGCATAAGAGATTTATCACGCAGTGGATTGATCGTTAGTTCTCAGCTGATCACGGAAGTCAAGCTTCATTGGCAGTGGTCAGTGAGCTGTTGGATGACCACTTTAATTAGATTTCTAAGGGACTGAGGGTGTGCGGTATAGGTCATCGATCGTTAAACTGCGTTATCCAAAAGTGCTCGATTTCACATGTTATTCACGAGGATACCAAAGCGGAGGAGACATTTGCTCTGCAGAGAATCAAAATTATGATGCTTTGTCTTGGGCTCATCTTCAAGGATTTTTCCCAAACCATCGCCGACAGCTCATTGTTCGAGCTCAGGTGCTATCGAAATAAAGGACTATTACTACTACCATACAAATTTACATCGTTGTCACTCCTTCAAGGGAAAATAAAATAGCTTTGAAATTATTAAAACAAAACGAATTGCTATGTTTCCGGCAAATGCCAAGAAAAGTCAGCAGCTTTTCGTTATTTTAATTACAAATTTTTCAGGTCTCCTCTGAAATTTTAATATTGGGGCGTTTCAAATATTACATAAGTACACTACCCTACAGAAAATAGTAGAGACACTTAGAGTTGAAGACATTTTTCTCAATTTCTCAAAAAAATACCTGAAGAATTATTTTATTACTTTAGAGATGTTTAGTTCATTTCAATTTTTCATACTTAGCAATAAGATTTGAAGCTTTCAGATTCTTGGGAGACCATCAGTGAATTACGAAAGAAGATAAGTATTTTTGAACACCCTATGCTAGAAAATCAAGAAATAAGCTCGTAACTTGTATCGATTAATTTAGTTGTTATTTTTAATAACCGCATAAAATTTAGTAAAGTCCTAGGTAGAACTATTTGTGGAGATATGAGCATTTTCATAAAAATTAATTCTTTTGCCTTAAGCTTTGCTTTAAGCTTTTTTTGGCTATGACTTTATAAATATTCAATGGGATCAAACAAATTATTTTTAGTAATTAAAATTAATTACAAAATTATGTATTTAAAATTAAAAAAAAATCGTTAAAACCGGCACAAGATATAAGTTTTTAAGGTAGTTCTTTTATGCTGCGCATGCGGGGAAAAAATTAAAAATTCTTTTTTTCATTATTTTCTACTGAGTCGTATTTGCAAACTGATGAGAAAAAATTGTTTTGAATATCTTAAAAATTTAAAAAGTTTTAAGCAATTTCTGAGTATTTAAAACGATCAGGGATTTTCCACAGATTTTATTTTGCATCATAAAACAAAATTAATAGCAAATGAAAATACTTTGCAATAATCGTTCGGAAGCCAAAATGTGGTGGTATATGGAAAGAAAACACTCAAAAGTAAACATTCTTTTATGAGGAACGATCCCCCACGATGTCGATCTCATTTTAATAAATCTTGTTTAATAGTACAAAATGAAATTTCAAGAAAACCCCTGATCATTTTGAGCTTTCTCTTAAAAAGTACAAAAACTACTTAGAAAATTGCTTCAAACGTTTTAAATTTACAAGGTATTCAAATAACATTTTTCATTAGTTGCCAAATACGATTCATTACGAAATAGAAAAATGTGCTTTTCTTTTAAATTTTTTCCGTTCTGCAGTATAAAAGAACTACCTTAAAAACCTATATCTTGTGCAGTTTTTAGTAAATTTTTAAAAATATTTTTTAAATAAATAATTTTGTAATTAATTTTAAATTGCTCCTAAAATTTTGTTTGATTCCATTGAGTATTTATAAAGTTATAGCAAAGAACAGTTTGTTTTTCTTAATAAAAAATGTACATATCTCCATAAATATTTACTCTAGATTTACGAAATTTAATGCAATTATTAAAAACAAGAACTAAAGTGATCAATATAAAATACAAGTTTATTGCTTGATTTTCCAGCATAGGGTATTCAAAAATACTTGTTTTCTTCCGTAATTTTTGTTGATCTTCTGAGCTTTAAATCTTATTGCTAAGTATGAAAAATTGCATGAACTTAAGGTCTCTAAAGTTATAAAATAATCTTTTAAGCATTCATACTTATTACTTTCTTTATGTTTCTTAATTTTGTTAGTGAATATTCGCTTAAAAAAATAAATAAATGTGTAAATATTAATAAAAAAATTTGGCGGAAAGTCATTAAAGAAATCTTTCTATTTTATGCTTAGGTTTTCAAATGAAAAATATGTGCTTTCGACTCTATACACTTTATTTCATGAATAATATTATACAACAAATATAAACAGATATTTCGATATTACAACATCCGGTTTCTCTATGTTAAAAGGAATAACATAATTTTGTGCAAATAACTTTGCTCACGTTTATTATTTATTTTATAATAGTGTCAAAATGTATGTGAGACATTGTATGTGAGAAATGTATGAGAGAAAAATTATAACGTGAACTCATAATGTATCTTCAGCTATTATAGACAGTTAACTAAGATACTATTTTAGGAAATTAAGTAAGGCAATCATAGTTATTAAAATAAATTAGGTATTTATTTCTTTATAAGTCCTGTTTAATTCTAAAAATATATTTTTTTCATTTCCCTGTTTTGGTTCCCCTGTTATCCATATATTCATATATATCAGTAAAATATATATATGTGACCGGCAAAATATGAAATGCCGGCATTATATATAATGCCTGACGTTTTTAGGCAAGTATGAAATATGAGAAGCATTACATACTTTGCCTAGGCATTATATATAATGCCGGATGATATTTAAGCAAAGTATAAAATAAACGTCCTGATGAGGTTATTATGTAAATGATGAGCATGCTACTGTGAATGACCGAAATCGTTGGTTGTTGACTTTCACCAGTGAATGATGACAATCACATAGTCGCTTTGATGAATGTCCGAAATATTTATTACATCCGATTTGATATTAATTTATTTGTGGATATAACTACATTTATTCGATATTTTAGTACATACTGACGATAGATTAGAAGAAGCATCAGTGTTTGGAGTATCGGGCAAATGTATACCGGGCAGTGGTCCTTGATCTTAAAAAAACATCAGTGTAGGGTATACCGGACAAATGTATACCGGGCAATAGTTTTTTAAGGTCAAGTGCCATTGCCCGGTATACATTTGCCCGGTATACCCTACACTGATGTTTTTTAAGGTCTAGGGCCATTGCCCGGTATACCCTACACTGATGTTTTTTTAAGGTCAAGGGCCACCGCCCGGTATACATTTGCGCGGAATACCCTACACTGATGCTTTTTTAAGGTCAAGGGCCTCTTCCCGGTATACATTTGCCCGGTATACCCTACACTGATATTTTTTTAAGGTCGAGTATCACTCGCAACGTCGCACAGAAAAACGTCTTGTTGCTATTGACAACAAACTGATGATTTAAATCAGGTTTGAAGGAAATACAATTTTATGTGGCGTTGGTATGAATTTCTCTAAAAGTACATTATTTTATCGTATTTTATTTTTTTACAGAATCTTTTTCAGTAAATCTGCAATTAGAGAAACTCTATGCCAGTATTCAAGGTAAATTTTGAACTCAGCCATTAGCCAATGAAAGTGTAAATAAAGCATATGTTTACAAAAAAAGTCATCGTGTAATGTCAATATTGTTCTAACATCATGAAGCATTTTAATAAAATTTATCACCCGTTCAGATTTCTGACGGATGCTTCTTAGTTTTTTTCCTGACCTGAATATTTGCAATACAGAAATTAAAAGGGCGATTTTATGCTCTATTTTTATTTTAAACCCTATATAGTTTCCGATTTGAGCTCTCGCTTCGGGCGGTGTTGAACTTGTAGCTCTTTCCTTCAATGATTGATAAATTTTATTAAAAGGTCCTTCTATTGTGTCATTGGGTGGTGTTGAGCCATTGGTTCTTCCTTTTAATTCATCTTAAATTTTATTGAAAGGTTCTGCCATTAGGTGATGTTGAACTTGTAACTCTTTCCTTTAATGGATCATAAATTTTATTGAAAGGTTCTTCCCTTCTGCCTTTGTGTGGTGTTGAACTTCTAAATTTTTCTTTCAATAGACTTATAATTTTATTGGAAGGAATTTCCAATATGATGTACTGGAGAAAGCCCAAAATTATAGCGAACGGAAAAAAAAATACGAACTCTCCAATCTGAAAAAGAAGAACAATTTATAACTGTAGGAAAAATAAGAAATCTAAGTTCATTGTTTAAAATAAAGTGAACAAATGAATCAGGTAAAGAAGCGAATTTAAATTTTCTAAAAAGTAATAATTTTTAAAATACATCATTTAAAGAAGTTAGTGCTTATGAATTTGAAACTTTTATTTCGATATGAGTAAATATGTCATAAATCATGCTAAATAGTGAGAGTATAAGACTTTATTCAAATTTGGGCCTATGCCCCATTTAAACAAAAAACTTCCTCATTTGTATTTATGAAATGAAATAACTCTTTATCTATTTTTTACAGATCAATTTTTTCCTTTTTTTCATATCTATTTTTTCATGTCAACGTAATTCAAACGACTTTTTTTAACTATTTAAGTATTTTCGTTGTTTATTTATTACTTAACAAATTATTTTTCACAAAGGTAGCAGAAACATCTAAGAGTCTGGATTTTATGAAAACCATTTAAATTCTTTTTAGAAACTAGTTATTTTCAGATTTAGTAAAGTAAGACATATTTTAAACTGAAAGTTGTATTCGTATAGAACATAGTGCAACCTGGAATATTGTCACAAGTATTACAGTTGACAGTGTCACAGGAATAACGCACCAAATATTGTATTCATATAATACATAGTAAAGGTGCTGGAACATTTTTAAGAGAATAACAATTGATAATGTCACAATAAAAATTGATAATGCCTCACCAAAATATTACATTTATTTAATACATAGTAAAATACCTGGAATTTTGTCACAAGTATTAAAATTGGCAATGCCAGAAGCGTAACACACCAAATATTGTATTTATATAATGCATAGTTAAGACCCTGTTATATTGTAACAAGAGTTACAATTGACTGTACCACATAAGTAGCACGCAAAATTTATGTTTAATAATATGGCAAGCAAATGAGCTAAAATCAAAGCAGAAACTTATTTTTCAAAATTAATTATTTCCTTCCCAATTAGATTAATCCTCATGAAACATCTTTCCATTATTAAATATTTTTATTATTTTTCAAAATCAATTAGTTCCTTCCCAATTAGATTAATCCTCATGAAACATTTTTCCATAATTAAATATTTTTATTATTTTTCAGAATCAATTATTTCTTTCTCTTTCTTTAATTATTGACCACCTCACAAGATACATTTGGGCTTTTGCATCAAAATCCATTAGCTCAGAAACCTATACAAATTTTTTACATCAAATGTTTCAAAATCAAATTCCTAATTCCTTGTTGAGTGATAGAAACGCTGCCTTTACTTCTTCTCAATTTAAAAAATTTTTGAAGCATAATAAAATTCAACAATTATTGACAACTGCACATCATCCGCAATCTAATGGCAAGGTAGAACGCCTTGGTCAAACAATAATTACGAGTTCAAAATGTAAAATCAATGAAAAACCTACTAAAACTCCCTGGCCTACTATGTTAAAAGATATAGTTAATACTTATAACTTCACTCCACATTCTGTTACAAAATTTCCACCTGCATACCTCATGCATGGTAGACTCCCCTATGAAAATCCCTTAAATGAAGGATTCTATCCACCTGTTGAGGAAACTAAAAAAATAGCAATTCGAAGAACTAAAGAATATCATGAAAGAAATAAAATCTATTATGATCCTAGATTTTTAGATATAGATTTTAAAACTGATGAATTAGTTATGTTTGAAGAATTTACTTATCCTAATACGAGGAAGTTGTCACCTCCTTTTAGTGGACCGTATAAAATTCTTCAAAAAATTTCAGAAACTAATTACAAAATAAATAAAAAGAATATGCTGAGTAAACAAAATTTTGAAATAGTACATGTATCAAAGCTTAGGAAATATCACAACCCACAAATGTTGAAATTAAATCATGAATAGAGTCCAAAGGAAAAGAATTTTTTTTTACTTTCTTCAAAGGAAGAAGTAAACCCTATATTTTTGAGAGATCCGAATCACGTGTGGAGATGTTTACCTTTACATCATTTTGATGTGAGGGCGATGCAAGTTGAACTTTTTTTTTCTCAGTAAGGTGAGAAAAATTTTTATAAACTATTTTTATATTGTCCAATCTGGATCTCTCATTTTCCCTGTGCTTCATGAAATTCTGTTTTCCTCCATTTTAACGGGGAATACAGATTTTCATAAAGTAAATAACCCCTATTAACCACACAGAATCTTAAATTCTGAATAAATGACACTTGTTGTCCAGTTTGTTTTGCATAAAAGTTTTGTATGTTTTTGTGTGAAAATTTTTTTTTGAAAATTTTAGTAGATTAGTTTTGTGAATATGTTTAATTCTTCTTTCTGTTTAGTTACTAAATAGATAAAATGCATAATCATGTTTTTCATATTTTTGTCATTGTAAATAATATTTTTTCTTCTCATAATTGAAAAGATGTTTGTAGTAGGGAAAAAGAAACACTCGTACCAACCTAAAAATTTTAAATTTAAAGTATTCTAAAATTTTTTTTTTTTGACTTGCCAAAAATTTTTTTTGGGGGGGATGTAATACAAAAATAATAAATACTTTTGTATTAATAAAAGAATTAAAACTCTTTCGTTTTCATTAAATGTCTTTGTTAAAGAATAAACGTCGAGAGATTCTATTTTGGGAATTCAAGGCTGAAAACATACCATTGAAATATAAATAGATTTATATTTCAAAGGAAGAGTTATTTATAGAATCGTGCCCTTTTTCAATTCCATATAAGGAAGCAGAAATGATTTTCCTTAATGCGTAAGGATACAAGGAATGTACGAATGTGCCTTTTTACTTCAAATCTATGTTGGTATAAAACGTAAGAGCGCATAGTTTTGCGTGTCCTTTTCATCATAATGTGATCCTGATAAGCTGTGCCGGAATTGTCCGGAGTCTTGTCCATTCCCCTCCCGTAGGGAACTTGGACGTCCACTGTTAGCAATGCCAGCCTACATTTAATAAACCTGTTTAGAACGTCTGATGACTTATGACTGCAATTATTTCAAGCTAAATACAACACTAATAACAGGGTTGGAGCCCTGTTATTACAAGTCGGCAGCATAGTTGCTTGCTGAGGAAATCTTTGGACCGGCTGACTGCTACGTTGAAATTTTCCATCAACCCCGGAGGAGAAAAAAATCGGCAGTGAAAAAAACGTTGAAGGAAGGAAGGATGGCGATTTTCCACCCGTACTACTGGTACCTCGTCGCGCCTGGAATGCTGGAGAGTGTCCCCCTGAAACCAGTGAAAGTATCCCATCCGATGACCCTACAGTGTCCCATCCATTGAGTTCTGATGTTCATTAGTGCTCAAAAAGAAATTTCACTTTGGTTCAAATATGAATTAGTCTCTTACAAGAATTGTTTTCTAAAAAAGGGAAAACAAAAGAGAATGTGCACGAATTTTAATCATGAATATTCATGAATTGCTACGATTTAAGTGCGCGAAAGAAAAAAAAAAGTGATATATTTTGTGTCTCTCGTCAACGAAAAATGGATGAAGGTCAAATGAAAAGGATTGACTGTAGATATATTTTTTTTCCTCTCTCATTTTTTAATCTGTCTCAATGTTATGCTTAAATATTTTAGTAATATTGGATATGAGTAGTAATTTAAATATTTTATTTTGAATAATGGAATAGAGTATTATTAAGATTTAGCTTGTATTTCTTGTGTTTATATATTTTTTTTTATATATAACATTATGATATAGTATTGTATTATTGTGCATCTAAAATGCTTTTAAAGGAAATAAATGTGATTCAAACGTCAATTAAATTAGTGACGGCAAACAAAATTAAGTTATTATTTAAACTTTTGTTTCCAAATGATTTTTCTAGATTAAACCGTAACAAAATTTTAAATTTTTCTGAATTTTCTTTTGAACCAAACGATGAAGAATTTTCAAACAAACTACAAGAAATTTGTAATACTTTCAATTTTTCGGACTTAGTCAAAATTTCAGACATTTTAAATATTTCCAGTGAAGGAAATAAAGATGAAATTGCCAAACACATTTTAACTTGTTTATGCGATTTCAATTTTTTAAAAAATTCTTTAGTAATTGAAAATCCCTCTGAAGATGAGGAGGAAACTAAACAATTTCAATGTAAACAAACTCAAACGGATTTTGAATCACATTTACCAATTAAAAATTGTGTAAGTCAATTTACACAAGCTAGTTTAAATACTAAAATGTATGTTGATAAAGAAATACAAACTCATGTTTATACTGATAAAGATATGGCATCCTATAGTCAAAATTCTATTAATGATTTAAATAATAGAGAACCTGAAACTAAATTAATAGTTAATTTCGCTGATGTTGAAGCAGTTACTCCTATTTTTAAAGGAGAAAAACACGAAAATATAAATTCTTGGTTTGAAAATTTTGAAACTCATGCTACCTTATTTAAATTGTCTGATATGCAAAAATTTTTTAGGCTGGCATTGAAATGCAAGGCTGGCAAAGAAATTATTTAGTAAATAATTTTGGCAATGAATTTTGGCCAGAAATGGATTTTCACATGGGAAGATCATAAAATTTAAAAAAAAAAAATGTTTAGTAAATATATCCACCAAAATATACGATTAATTCAATGATTTTATATAAAATTTTATTACATTAGTTGGGTATCCATTGTTTTTTTATCAGATTTTGAAAGAGTTTATCGATTTGTTTTTTGGATAAATAAATATTACTACATATTCTTTTAATTCTGTTCATTTCATTAAAAGTGGTATTTAAATAGATGCTCCTAGAAACATTAGAATTCCAAGTAACTAGTTTATTAATATTAAAATCATTTCTTTCATCGTATAAATCAACAAAGCAGATATTTTCAATCTTCATAATACCCAAATCCAAAAAATTGAAATTAATATTATCATCATGATTACGAAGTAAGATTAATTCCTCAGTGTATATATCACTCAATAAAACAGTAAAATCTTGGAAATTAAAGATAACTAAGTCATCAATATATCTAAAAACAAATTTAATACTCAGAGTATAATTTTTTTCATAATAATGCAAAAATAAGCTAGCTAAGAGAGATGAATAATTAGATCCTTGTGGTATTCCATTAATTTGGTATTTGTGTTATTCCACAAATATATATATATATATATACATATATATATATATATATATATATATATATATATATATATATATATATATATATATATATATATATATATATATATAAGTATATAAGTTCATAACGAAGAATAAAACAAAGAAAACTAATAGACATATGAAAAAAAAGGGGGGGGGGAATAATAAGTAAAGAATAACAAACAACAGTTTATTAAAAATAATAATAATAATAAATAAAAAGAAAAAATTAAAAAAAAATCATGAAATGTTAATTAAAAAACCGGAAAAAAAAGGATATAATCTTTTCTTCAGCCCACACGATTATATCCGCAAATCAGAGTGCTTCCTGATATTGTATCAATAAAGCCAAAACAAAATAAATTAATACAATAGTGTGAGGAGCACTCAAAAAAATTTTTTAAAAAATTACAACAAATGAAATAAGTAAAAATAACATGTAAAAACAGATAATAAAATAAAATAAAAAACATTAAAAAGGGGGGACTATAAAGCGAGCAGCAAAATCAGTTCAACTTACATGGACGGATATTTTTCAAGAATGATTTAAAAATGTTTTCGCAGAAAGATTGCCAGATTACAAAATATGAAAACAAAAGATGAAAACAAAAGCGCAAATTGAGTGTAACAAGAGGGTTTTAAAGTGTCGTACTTACTGCACTGTTGAAGTGATTTGTTATTCTGAGTTTTGATTTGTTAGTTACCAAGGATGGGCCCGAAATGGATGTGCGCAAGGTAATATTATACTGGATAATTTTAAAAATTTATCATAAATAGTTTTAGAAGATAGATGTCCATTTAAGAAAAAGCACAAAATAGAAAAGAGAAACATAAATTGCCTGTTTTGCAGATAATTTTAGCCTTGGATTTGGACGATATGGATTAGCACATAGAAAAATTATTTAAATTATCAAAGAAAAAATTCTTTCAATAGATAATTTTGACACGGATTTGCACATGGAAAAATTAACAAAGAAAAAACCTTAGTAGATAATTTTAGCCACGGATTTGCCCGAAATGGATTTGCACATGGAAAATTGTATAAATTAATAAAGAAATTTTTAGCAAACAATTTTATCCACGGATTTGCCCGAAATGGATTTGCACATGGAAAAATTATACAAATTAACAAAGAAATAATTTTGGCAATAGATTTACCTGAAATGGATTTGCACATGGGAAAATCATAAAAATTAACAAAAAAATGTTTAATAAATATATCCACCAAAATATACGATTAATTCAATGATTTTATATATAATTTTATTACATTAGTTGGGTATCCATTGTTTTTTATCAGATTTTGAAAGAGTTTATCGATTTGTTTTTTGGATAAATAAATATTACTACATATTCTTTTAATTCTGTTCATTTCATTAAAAGTGGTATTTAAATAGATGAATTAATAGAACATTAAATAGAACATTAGAATTCCAAGTAACTAGTTTGTTAATATTAAAATTAAAATCATTTCTTTCATCGTATAAATCAACAAAGCAGATATTTTCAATCTTCATAATACCCAAATCCAAAAAATTGAAATTAATATTATCATCATGATTACGAAGTAAGATTAATTCCTCAGTGTATATATCACTCAATAAAACAGTAAAATCTAGGAAATTAAAGATAATTAAATCAACAATATATCTAAAAACAAATTTAATACTAAGAGTAAAATTTTTTTCATAATAATGCAAAAATAAGTTAGCTAAGAGAGATGAAGAATTAGATCCCTGTGTTATTCCATTAATTTGAAGAAAAATATCCCTTCCATTGTAAAGACAATTATTAAAAAGACAAAGATTAATCAGAATTTCCCAATAATCAAAATCGCAACAAAGGATATTTTTAAAATCATGGTAATAATTCAAAAGGACATCTTTTAGTTTAGAAAGGGGAATGCTATTGAAAAGATCCTGGAAATCAAAAGTCGCAATAGAATTAATTTTATTATGTTTAATGAAATCTAAAATCGGTTGATTATTAGTGACAATCCAAGAGAAACCTTCTTTTGTAATATAGTTAATAATCTTATTTAAGTAGTTAGAGAAAAGGGTGCCAGGTGTAGTTAAATAAGTATTAGACCCACATGTGATAGTTCTAAATTTTACTGGAATTTTATGAAATTTAGGACTGATAATTAAGTAAGGAAATTGTATATTGCTAATTTTAATTTTTAATCTCTTGTAAAAAGCTAAAATTTTTTTAATGACAATATTATTATTGAAATTACTAAGTTCAAAATTTTTACTATTTTTTAATTCCGTATTTAAAAGTTCAGCATAGAATTTTTTACAGAATATAGCATAATTATTGTTAGCTTTGTCTATGGGAGTAATTACAAAATTTTTTTGAAGTTGCTTAATTGATTGAACAAATCGAAGAGAAAAATTTGTTGAATTGTTATACTTATTTAAATTATCCTTATTATTGAAAATAATGTTTTTAAAGTAATAATAAACTCCCCATTTCCATTCTGTTAGCATACCTAAAGGTAAAGAGAATCTATTTGATATCTTTAAACAAAAACTATTGAGATCATTAAGAAAGTATTTTAGAATCTTATTGATTGATATACGGTAAATGGGTCTAAACTTTGTGCCTTTTATCATTAAACTCCTAAGTTCCAAGTTTTCTATAATATTTAAATTACCAGTAATAATATGTTTATGATGTTTATCAACAAAATCAAAATATTTATCCTCCTCACAGTGACATTCATAATCGGATATATTAATACTCCCTATATTTTTGCTTATATTATTATAGTTAAATATGGTTCTACCAAGAGATTTGTTATATTTAAAACTTTTAATAATGTTAAAATCTTTTAATGGAAATAAAGCTTTAAAATTTTCAAAAATTTTGTGAAATTTGATCTTATCGAAAATAGGATTTTGAAAGTTAATAACGAAATATAAATTATCCAAACTTTTCTTTTTATTAGGCAAAATTTTGCTCATTTTGGCTTTTATAAGATCGAAACAGAGAATTTTGAAATGTAAATTAATGAAAGAAAAGTTAATAATAAGATCGTGGAACTTATATATTTCATAATTCTTAAGGGAGAAGACAAAATCTTTAATTGGTTTAATGCTATATTGTTTATTAAAGTCATTTTCCATATTAGAAAGAAATTTTATATTTAATTTGTCACTATTAAGAGAGTTTCTATTACTTCTTGAACCCCGTTTACCTCGATTAGTACGCTTGTCTTTAATATATATATATATATATATATTTATATATATATATATATATATATATATATATATATATATATATATATATATATATATATATATATATATATATATATATATATATATATATATATATATATATATATATATATATATATATATATATATATATATATATATATATATACATATATATACTCATTGTGTTCTATTTTATTTGTTGTAATTTTTGTAAAATTTGTTGAGTGCTCCTCACACTATTGTATTGATATATTTTGCTTTGGCTGTATTGATACAATAGTAGAAAGCACTCTTTCTTGCGAATGTAATCGTGTGGGCTGATGAAAGGATTATATCTTTCATTTTCCGGATTTTTTAAAAGAATTCTATCCCTTTTTCTCGGATTTTCTTTCTCCAGTTTTTGTTATTTTTATTATTAATTTTCTTCCCTCCCCCTTTTTTTCATTGGTCTGTAATTTTACTTTGTTTTATCTTCATTTTGAAGATAACACAAATAGCATTATATATATATCCTCCTCACTATTTTTATATATATATATTAATATATATTAATATATATATATATATATATATATATATATATATATATATATATATATATATATATATATATATATATATATATATATATATATATATATATATATATATATATATATATATATATATATATATATATATATATATATAAAAGCTATAATGTCAATATGGAAAAAAAGCCACAATTCTGAAAAAAAAATTGAGAAGCATTTGTGGTTTAATTTTTTAATATTTAACAACTTTATTCATGAGCTGAACTCATAAGAAATTGCAAAAAAAAGTGAACATGATATGGTTTTGATAATTTTCATCTGGGTGGAAAAATGTAAGAAATTGGTGTTTTTCAAAAAGTTTAACTTTAAAATATTTCAGTTATTTGTCCGTTCTACAGCCCAGAAAATTCTCACAGCGAGAATACAGTTTAAATTATATTTTCCTTCAAGTGTGACTTAAATTGTGGCTTTTTTATTTTCCTTGGAGAAAGAGATTTTAAAAACCATGCTAAACACATTTTCTGGTGCAAGAATATAAAGCAAACTTACTTGGGAAATTCTATCCATGTAATATCTTTCAGCATTAATAGCATCCCTAAATATCAAATATAAAGGGTGCACTATGTAAATGGTATAACTTATACGACTTAGTGGAAGGAATGCCTTCGAAGAAAGTATTTTGTTGACAACACCTATAAATAATATTTATAAAAAGTAGATTAATTTGTTTTGTACAGTGCGACAAAACAAAACAGAAACAAAGTTCCCAAAAAATTAAAATGTGAAAAAAGCACTGATAATATTATAAAACACTATAATAAAGTATTGTTTTAATTTCGGAATGCAGAATAAGAAATTCAGAATAATTGAAAATGAATTAAAACTCGTACAAATAAATGAAATTGGCCACTATTATATTTTTCAAATTAATTTTAGTACGTTTGCAACTGAATTTAAGGTAACAATTTTAATATCCAATTGGTAATAAAAATAGATTAAAATCCCTTTTAAAGACAATTTAAAAGTTTTCTACTTTCTTTAGCTTAGAACTTAAAAAGCGACTTTAACCCTTTTGAAGGCCGTGGTAAGTATACTTACCACACGTTTCACCACTTTTAATTTAGGTTTCCATTTTTCAATAACTTCAGCTTTCTTGAAGTGAGTTTGAATAAAATTGGTAACCATTTGTCACTTTTAAAAAACGTATAAAAGTTATAAAATACATAATTCCTTTTGAAGTTTTTAGCATTTAAGGAATTTATTTTATAAATAAATAAAAATAAAAATCAGTAAGTTCCTAATAGGTCATGTTAAATATATTTAGCGCCAAAAAAATGGCATTTTTATAAACTAAATGAGCTTTTTTTTATATCAATTACAGTTCTTAAAACAATTTCAATTCAAAAAATACTTTTATTTACCTTTACTAGAAATAAAGGGCCCATTTAAGGATTAATTAATTGTTATTTTGGTCAAACCCTTTTTACCGTGTTAAAAGAAATACTGTTTTTTTGAAATTAATTAAAATTTCAATATATTGGTTTCAGTTGCTGTGATTCAGATGGTTTATTTACTGAGTTATATTTAATATTTTTGAAAAACCAAGTATCTTTATCTAAAATTAATAAAGTATTTTTCAATTTTCCAGCACAATGCAACGAGTATACAGTTGAACGGCATCTTTTTATTAAAGAAAAATAATTAATTTGCTTGGTCACGAGTAAAACGTCTATAATCCACCATTTGAAATTTTTTATTAACTGCGTAACATCTCTGTTCTATTGAAGATACAACTGCAAATAAAAAAAATTTTGGAAGCAAAGATATAGTCGGAGTTAAAAATTGAGGAATATTAATTTGAAAAATTAAAGTATAAAGTATCCCCAGTGGGACAAATTTGCAACGTGTGGGATACTTGCAAATTTTATTAAAAGGCATTTTTGCAAAATGCCAGAACCAAAATAAATGCATTAATATACAAACTTTCTAACTATGTTGAAAAATTGTGAGCACTGCGCCTTTCCACTGTGGGAGAGGCGCAGTGCTCACAATTTTACGTTTCATTCTGTTCTGTTGCGATGAAGTTATAAGACTTAAGTGTAAAAGCAAACAGGCGTGTAACGGCGGCGTGTCGAAAAATGCTTAGGAAATACGACAGAAAACAATATCCAATTGATTGTTAGTTTGAGCATTAATAACTGGTTAACTTGTAGTAAACAATATCAAGAGTGAAGCTCCAGAGCCGGTAGAAATTTGAAATTGCCATACTTGCTTATAAATATAGCACCATACTTCTTTATTTTAATTTGTTCGAAAGTTACTGCAATATTAAATGCTTTTCTTGCTATTTTCCTCACTTTTTTAGGACTTAAAAATTTAAAATTTCCATAACGTTTATAAAAGTATGTAGGGTGCAGGATGGACGAATTTAAATTTGTTCGAAAGTCATTGTAATTATAAGTGTTTTTTTCTCGTCAGTTTTTCCACGCTTTTCTTTTTACGTTGCATTTAGAAGAGTTCTGGAAAAACTATCTGACTTAAAAACTTGAAATCACACTGGGTCTATAAGAAAGCACAGAAGAGATAGTTCGATTCTATGTTAAATTTTATGTTTCATTTTTTTCTGTACTTTTTTCAGCAAAAAGTACGACGGCGTGTCGAAAAATGCTTAGAAAATACGACAGATACAAAAATCCAATTGATTGTTAGTTTGGACATTATTAACTGGAAAAGTTGCAGTAAAAATTATCACTAGAGACTCCATAGCCCGTAGAAATTTAACTCGCTGAAATTGCCATACTTGCTTTTAAATATAGCACCATGCTTCGTTTTTTTAATTTGTTCGAAAATTACTGCAATATAAATGGCTTTGTTATTAATGGCTCGAAAGTTTATTGAAATTATAAGTGTTTTTTTTATCGTCAGTTTTTTCACTCTTTTTTTTACGTTACATTTTGAAGATTTGTGCAAAAACTATCAAATTTAAAATCACACTGAATCTAGAAAAATGCAGAAAAGAGATGGAAATAAATTAAAATTCGATCACGAATTCGAGAATTGTGTAACTTGTACGTAAAAAGTACAAAACACCTGATCTGCAGCCCGCTTAAAAACAGCAAAGTTAAAATGTTTCGATATGAAATAGCAGTTTGTTTAAAAGTTGTTCTATTTTAAGTGCTTTTAGTTGCGGTTGTTTTTCTTTTTTTCGTTTTGATGTCAAAACTGACTATTTACGCATTCTAGAAAAAATGTTTTGCCTTTTTCTCGAGATGTTCAACTTGTATGCTCCAGCATGAAAAATTTTTTAACTTCTTGGCTTCTTGATGGCATTTTCGCGTCAAAAGTAACAAAAAAAAAGAAAATTGAAAAAAGGAAAAAAAAATATATATAGAAAGAGTTATGCATTATTGTCAACGAAAATATGGCTTTTTCAGCATGTCAAATTTCGTAGCTTATTATATTTTACCGGGTAGCAGATCATCTCGCTTGATATTTTTTTCAACAATTTTAACAATTCTCAAATGTTAGCTTTTTTCATTCGGCCATACTTCCTGTACATTTTTCTTTATCCATCATAATTTCAAGTTTTTAAGTTTTATAGCCATTGCACCGCTAAACAAAATGCAACGTAAAGTCAGAAAGTCAGAAAAAATTTCAATAACTTTTAAACAAATTTGAATTTCGAAAGAAAAAAAAAACCTCGTGTTGAGTTTCTAAACAAATATGGCCCTTTTATCCCGTCAATTTTCATCTCTGTATTTCATTTATGCTGTCTGTAGAGCTGTCCATATGATAGTTTTTACTACAAATTTACCAGTTAAAGATTCTCATGCTAATTACCGAATGTTACATTTTTTTCATTTCATCATGCATGTTCTTGCGCATGTTTCTACGCATCTTCTTATTCTTTTGATTTCTGTGTAGTAAAAATAAATGTAATACTAATTTATTATATTTTGCAATAGTTAAAAAAAAATTAATTGCAAGATATACACATTTGCACGTTATGTTAAAAAATGCAATTTTAAATGGAAAAAATAGAAATTTGTAACCAAATCGGCTAAATAGTTCTTGAGAAATAAAGTTTTAGATATACGACTTTTTTAAAATGTAGTAATTTAGAAGCTATTCGACCGATTTTGTATTAAGTGGCAGCTCTAAATAAAATACACATATTGTTTCAGATAACTTTAAAAATACTGTTTTGACGCCGTAATTTACGCTTATCCTTGAGCTTATCTTACATAAAGAAATAAAAAGAGTAAAAAAGGAACAATGAATTCCGTTTTTGATTAAATACAGCTTTCATCTCAGCAAACACCACAGGTGCTGTCTTTCAAATGTTTGAAAAAAAAAATTGTCTCCAGTTTATAGTAATGGCTAATGCCAAACCACTAAGAAAAATTCATTTTTTAAGCATTTCTCTCGAGCGAACAAACTGAAATTTGTAAGTGTATTTTAGAAAATTGGTGGCATAAATTCCTTCCCTTAATTTGCTGTGAAGATTTCTAGACGTTTGCATAAGCGGCTCTGGAGTTATAAGCAAGACGTACATGGGTGATTCTTACGAAATATGACAATTTATTGTCCCTTGCTCCAAGATCTAATACTATAATGCTTAAAGAACTTTTTTTTAAAATTACTAATCAATAGCATTGCTGTTAGCATTTTAAAATGACTTTTCACTAGCATTGACTGTTTTGTATAGTTAAAAAATTTAATTGAACTTCAGAATGTCATTTTCCTGGCATGTCCCAAACAGTGTTTCCAATAATAACTAGTTTAAAAACTTCCTGTAAATTTTTCATTATCTAATTTTTTTTATCTCAACCGGTGTAAGCATTTCTAGAATATACGCAGAGGGTATTATTTGCAAAAACTTCGTTTAAATTAATTTTTTTCTGTCAATAATTTGCTTGTCCCAAGAAAATCTGTCATTTTCCTGGCTACTTTTATTTAGTGGTTTATAACCAAAAAAGATAGAGCCAGCAATCAATATCTTACGTTAATAGATTGATTAGATACCCTCCTACATGAACATGTCTTGTTGCATGAATAAAGAACCAATTTTCTATTTCGAAATCTATTTCAAAAATTTTTTCAAGGTGAGTAGGCTTTTGTGTTGTCATTTCCCTGGCTTCTTGAAATAAGTAATAACATAAACTACATAGATTTATGTGAGTTATTTTAAGAAATCCTGTTGTTTTCTGCAGAATATAAACGCCTTAGGCCAAAATATTAAATTAAAGTAAAGTTATATGCTATAAATTGGTGAATTTTTCATTATCCAGGTTGTCATTTTTCTGGCTTATGAATGCCAGGACATTGAAGTGTTGCCAGAATTTTTTTTAACTAATACTGTAAGGAGGGAAAGCAAAATATTAACTTAATACAAGTTTATGTATGATTGTAATATGCTTGGGGATGTAATCAAAGTTATTTATTTATTTAATAATTGATTATTATACACAATTTTATTCCGTACATATCAGCAAAATTTTTTTTGTGATTCTATCTACAGTGGATAAAAAGAATTAATTTAAGCAATTTGTGGTTCATCTAACATAAGGGCTTAAGTTGAATTACTTACTATTAACTTAAAATGACTGCTTTTTAAACTTCTAAGCTAATATGTCATTTTCCCGTCATTCAGGATTTAGTGAATTTCTATTTAATTTTTTTTCTCGAGCAAATGTCAATAAACTACACTGCTGTCTGTAAGATATTAATAAGTGTACATAAAAAAGTATACAAAAAAAATTTAGATTGTTTTGAAGACTTCAAATTTGAAGAAATATTTTGGTCTGAATTGTCATGTTTAAAAAGAATCACCCACACATTTTTTTTCCTTTTTTTATTATACATATGATAAAAAAAATATATATTACCTCCATGACCAGCCTCACAGGAGTATAGTATCCAACTAGTTATAAAAGCCATGGCAGAAATTCTACCAATGTTATAGAATGTAATAATTCTCAAGTCTTTTATCGGTAAAAATACTGCACCTGTGACTGCGATGAAGCACAGGATAGAAAAAATCCATCCAGTAATAACCCAAATCTATGAACAATGGAAAATAAAATTACATATACAGGAACATTAATCATTGTACTTAATTGATGTAAAATGATATGCAGTAGTAAACAGAAGTTATAATCCGAATTTGATGTTATGCAGCAGTAAGCATAAGCTTTAAGCTGAATTTGAAGCTATGCTGTAGAATGCAAAAGGTTTAAGCCGAATTAGATGTTATGCAGCAGTAAGCAAAAGCTTTAAGCTGAATTTGTCGTTATGCAAAAATTTTAATCCGAATGAGATGTTATGCAGTAGTAAGCAAAAGTTTTAAGCTGAATTTGATGTTATGCAGTAGAATGCGAAAGGTTTAAGCTGAATTTGATGTTAAGCAGTAGAATGCAAAAGTTTTAATCCGAATTTGATGATATGCAATAGTAAGCAAAAGCTTTAAGCTAAATTTGTCGTTATGTAAAAATTTTGATCCGAATGAGATGTTATGCAGTAGGAAGCAAAAATTTTAAGCCTAATTTGATGTTATGCAGTAGAATGCGAAAGTTTTAAGCTGAATTTGATGTTATGCAGTAGAATAAAAAAATTTTAAGCCGAATTTGATGTTATGCAGTAGATTTCAAAAGTTTTAACCCTAATTTGATGTTATGTAGTAGAATCCAAAAGTTTTAAGCCAAATTTGATGTTATGCAGTAGAATGAAAAAGTTTTAAGCCGAATTTGATGTCATGCAGTAGAATGAAAAAGTTTTAAGCCGAATTTGATGTCATGCAGTAGAATGAAAAAGTTTTTAGCCGAATTTGATGTTATGCAGTAGAATGCGAAACTTGTAAGCCGAATTTGATGTTATGCAGCAGTAAGCAAAAGCTTTAAGTTAAATTTGACGTTATGCAAAAATTTCAACCCGAATTTGATGTTATGCAGTAATTAGCAAAAGTTGTAAACTACATTTAACTTTGATAAATAAATTTCAAAAGGATTTTGAAATTTTTGTGTCTATTGATGGAATAAATCAATACTAAATACACGATATCACTAAATTATTGTGTAATACCTCATAACTTATGATTAAAGTAGAATTTGGCAGGCCGATTTTGATAAAGATTTCTGTCAAATATTATATTAAGTTAAATTTTTTTTTATCTCAAACAAAACAGAGCTTAGTTTGCTACAAATAAAAATCTGTATTTTTCATTACTTATTTTTTGTCTGTTGAATATTGTGTTTCTTCTTATTTATTTTCAGATTATCAGCTTTTAGGATATTTTTGTTCTTCAGAGTTTCAAATTTAAGTACGTTTCTTACTGAATAAATTTTACTTTAACAATTTTTGTAAATAGCTGAATATATTTTAAGAAATTAGTGCTCAAATATGTTAGGTGAATTAGGTCAAATAGCACACAATATTCTAACTTCATATATTTCCCGATTCAATTTGAGTTGATAGGGAAACAATGAATTTTGAAAAGTAAATGAAAGGCATGCTGATTACCGATTAAAAAAATAATAATAAAAACCATTTTCAACATTATATGATATGTGGATATTAGCTAATAATACGCCTAATACAGATTTAATTGCGTTTAGCTAAGAAAATTATTTTCAAAAGATTTTAACTATTTAACTGTCTGAGAAATATACTCTCTTTCCTGCCAAAAGAAAACTGGCTTTCCTATATGTTGTTTATTGAAGAAATGTTTGTCAGGGAAATGTAAGTCGAAATTTATTTATTTTCTATTTTAATTCAAAAGAAAAAAATGATAAGTTTATTGCTTACTTTTTTTCCATCTCATACGAGGAACGGGTATTCAGCTAATGAATATCTAAGAGCTTGAAGTCTGAACTCCATTTTTCATGAGAGTTATAAGCAACAAAAACATCACTGAGACTATCTTTAAGCTTGCCTGCAGTTTCTATCAATGGTACTATCGTAATTGTTTAGAAACAAAAAGGAAAATTCCATTTTTTTAAAATGTTTTTCTGAACAATCTAGTTGTCAATTTTTAGGCTAAGATTGCCTCATTTATCCTTTGTTCAAATTTCAGCACGAAAGAACGAACGGCTCTGGAGTTATGAGACAGACGCACACATAAACAAACATTTTATTTTATTATCATAGATAGACCAATTTAAGTTTATTTTTTGCCAATGGGCACTCTGAAATGTATCTTGAGTCAAATAATAGACAATAAACAATGATAATATTAATCAAAGATAGGAACAATGTCACTACGGGTGAAAACAGTCAAGTTGACCACCCCCTGTAAGGTTTACGCCAGCATAAATTGAAGTCAATGGACAATTAGTCAAATTTTATATTTGTTACGTAGCTAAGTTAACTGTTAACTGAGTGCGTAAACATTTTCTTCATTAAGGCCTCATCTAAGCTCTGAATATAAACAAAAACTGGTTTTTAAGCATGCGAAGATGTTCTCTTCTTCTCAAACATACTCAAAGCAGAGCTTGTTAGGTAATAGAACTGGTAAAACCTCTTTCTTTGCTTCGAAAATTCACTTATGAGGCAAACTAAAACAATTAAACCGAAACAGTTAAGAGGTTCCGTTTGATTCGCATAGTGTGTTAGAAGATAAATTTAGCTAGAGATAGCTAGTATAATGTACATATTCCTAAAATTTGTTCAAAGATGAATTGGTAAGAGAGTTACTTTCTTGGCCGAAATTCTGTAGCTGTAAGTCACATTGTACTTTTCATTGCTTAATCATAAAAAACCAAGATTTTAATCAATATTAGTTAAATACGATTTTATCTGTAAATAGTATAAAAACACTAATTGTATAAATAATAAAATAATAAAAAATTATAAATATTTTCGTTTTATTTTCGAAAATTAAAATAAAATATATATAGCAATAATAGATTGCTACACCTCTGGCAAGCTGACGTCACAAAATTATAAACTTAAGCAAAAGCAAAAACACAGTGGTTACGTGACTAAACATTCAACAAATGACAACAATAAATAAGTTACGATACTGTGTAAAATATTTTTAGTTAAAGCAATTTAGTATTTCGATGCATGTCCAAAAACGTAACACACGGATACTCAGTATTACTTTAAACAAAAATGAAATTACAGTAAGCATTTTAAATTTAGTTATCCATCCTTAAATTAATTTTTCAAAAATTTAAGTTTCTTTGTGTGTTCTTATGAAATGTATGTGTAACAAAATGCCATGTTCTTATAAGTGAAATGCAGGATAGCTCAAAAATATTACACAAACAACTCCGATAGTTTTCTCCTTACAAATGATTTATTGTTCAACAATCTGATGTCCTGAAATTCCTCAAAAAAAGTTATAGTTTTGAAAATTTTATTTAAATTTAAATAGTATATTAAATAAGTAGTGAATATTTGGCGCTTATAATATAATTATCAATGACATTCAGAACCAGCTGCTGTTAATGTTTTTGTTCTCAGTTTGTGCAAAGTGCTTAAGACAAAACTCACCTTAGGTAGCTTTTTCTTTCCATATTTAAGACAGACCCAACCAGAGAGCATCCCAATCATATGGGCGGGGAGGTGGTAAGATTGATTTGAATAAAGTAGTGTTATTGCTTCATCAACAACACTGAAAAAAAAGGAAAAATAATTGGTATTTATCTAATCTTTTTTTTATATGTTTAAGAGTAAGTCATTTTTGCATGTAAAATATATATATGAATTTAAATAGTTATTTATGAAATATTATTTCCTTATTGCCTAAACGCAGACCAATATTTCTTTGAAAATAAGTACACCTCTTAAAGAAGACAGTTTACAAAAGCTAAATGTCTTGGAATTGTCTAATATTCATATAAATTAGAATTTGGCTGTTTGTTACCCCTACTATTTTTAATAATAATAATAAAAAATCCTTCTCAACCTTCAAAAAATATTTTTCGCATTCCAAAAAATAATTTTTAAGAAACCCGAGATTAATAGTAATAATAGTCAAAAACGCTCATAGTAATAATAGTCAAAAACGCTTTTGGCGTAATAAATTTCCATCTATCTTATTATATAAAACGCTAATACGTACGTATGTATCAATAAAACCGGTGATATTTCTTTTCTCGCGTTGGCAACAGTTTTCATTTTTAATTGATTGGATTCGGCGCGCAAGAGCACGTAGTGAGCATCATATGGCTAATCTATATTATATAAAACGCTAATACGTTTTAATTGATAGGCTTCGGCGAGCAAGAGCACGTAGTGAGTATCATATGTCTAATCGGGTGAATTCTCACCGAATTATCAAAAACATTCTCGCAAAATTATCTTCATCGAAGCCGATGCTTTACATCTGGCGTTCAGTATTATTTCATATTGTCTTACAACACATGGTTTTAGCCCTCTGGTGGGAAAGACTTTAAAACAAAAGTTACTTTTCTCAACAACTGAAATTTAGAATAGTGTGATTAAGAAAAATATGCGAACTGTTTTCAATTTCAAATTAATATTGAAATGCACCGGTTTAGAATTTTCTATAGTGAAAAGCTTTCGGAACTTCAGTGTTCAAAAAAGTATACAAAAGCTAGACGTTAAGAAATTCATTAGAAGACATTAAGAAATAAACTGCGAAAGCAGTTCCGAGGGTTGGCGAGTGCCAGCGAGCAGGGGGCGAAGCCTCCTAGTGTATAAAATAAAGTTATCGTTTTTTGGTCAAGATTAAAGAGTAGCATTTGAAACTTAAATACTTGAATATTGCTTTTTTTATTTTAGCACTATACCAAAAATAGTAAGTAGAACTTTTAGGTTAACTGGATGCAAAAAATTCAACGATATATTTTTTAAATTTTTTATTTTATTTAATTTTTATGTGCTTAAAAAATAAATAGAAAGAAAAAAAATATAAAATAAGTAATCGCAGGTCTAAGTTTTTTGGAAACTTTTCATTTCCTCCTGGCTAACTGAAAAGTACTGAATAATTTTTGTACTCTTCCTCAAACTAAGCTCTGACCTAAGCCGATAAAAATGTTAAATGAAATGGTATTTTTCTTTGATATAGTTACAAATTAAACAAATCATATCGTTGTCCTATCTGACTGTAGGACCACTTATATCCCCTTCTGATGCGCGTACACATAAGAAAGTCAAACTTACAAACTTGACAAACTTAATCTGACTTTTCAAAATCTGTGTCTATCATCTAATGATTCTGCAACGACAGTTTTGGCAGGAAAGCTTTGCTTACGCGAGTCATTAAAAAGATGAAAGAAAATGGTTCATGTTAGAGTAATGAAGAAACGAAATGTTTGTTTTGGGGAAAAAATGACCAGAAGATTTATTTTTGAAACAAAAGTTGCTTTGATATAAGAACAGATTGTCCGACTAGAATTGTTAAGGCTGTTGATCTATGCTCGATCTTTGGCTATGCTTTAAATTCGGGTACGATCTGTTTTTATACTTTCCTCATAAAATTAAATATTTTTTTTTTAAACAAAATTGTTCCTGTTTATCGTAAATAACTTTTTTTCGAACAAAGTACTACTAGAACAGAATGTCATCCTTCCTTTTTGCTACTTTTACCGACTAAATACTAGCTATCATTATTCAGTGTTAACTTTTGATCACAATTATATCCTTGACGAAATGCGTCTTAAGTATAATATCTAACTTAATACACTAATTACACTATCTCATTTTTTTTATCACTACCTATCAATAGTGTAGCAATATTATAACCACTGGCGTGAAACTAATTTTCTATTCTCTGGAGTGGAACTAAAAAACCCTTCTTGCTACATAAGAAGTTTCTATTTTCGATGTAGTATCCTTAGTTATGCTAATCTACAGATAGAAATTACTGGTGTTTGAATAGTTCACCAAAATTCCTGATGATTTATGATTTTATTAAATATATCTGGAAGCAAGATTGTGCAGTGGGATATCCTCATACACAGATAATGACATCTCCGTGAATCCAGTTCCTTGAACTATTTTGACACCAACTAGATTTATTAGTAAAAGTCAAATAGTGTACTTTTCTCGCATAAAAATCATTATAACTTCTAAACTATTTGTCCTACCATCTCGAACATGATCTCTATAGATTCAACGTGAAAACACATTTTTTTAGATAAGCTATATTTAATTTTATTCCCTGGTTTTACTCTTTTTCTCGTCCAGCAGTGGACTGATCGTTAAGAGACGGTTCCCAGCAGATCACCGAAGTCAAGCATCACTGGCTGCGGTCAGTGTGCTGTTGGGTGACCACTTGGATCAGTCCGCGTAGGGACCGAGGGTGTGCGGTATTGATCCTCGTTAAACTGTTCTACCGTAAAGTGCTCGACTTCGCGTGCAGGTCGTCGGGCTACCGAAGCGGAGATGCCATCCCCTCTGCAGAGGATCAAAATTGTGATGGCATGTCTTCGGATCATCCTCAGGGATGCTTCCCAGACCGTCGCCAATAGCCCATTGTGCAGCTCTAGGGCGACGTAAATGAACTACAACTGCAACAACAACAACAACAACAACAACTGCTCTTTTTCTCTTTTCTCCGCTAAGCCTAATGCGTGATGCCGTACAACTTTTTTTTTTCATTGCCAAAAATGAAGTTACTTAATAATTTTGAGTTGGTAGATTGTTTTTGGAGTGTTCAAGTTTTAACGATTTTGAGATTTTTTTTACTGTAATAATAAAAGCACATTTACAACACAAGTTTCGTTGCAAAAATAATGCTTAAACATTATACTTTTTTTCAATGTGTTAATATTCAGCACAGTAAATTTATTCAGGACATGAGGTACTGCACAGATATTTAACGTAGTTTGAAAGTTATGACGTGTAGGTACTGCTCTGATTGGATAAAACCAAAATTTACTGGAAAGAATCGATACAACCATTTTCATGTAGACTTACCATGTGGTACTACGCACAATATGGTAAAAGGCACAAATTATGGCTGCACATTAATTTTTCTGTACTTTTATAATTAATTTTAACTGCTTAATGTATTTACTATACATACGCAGAAATAACGTTGGCAACCACATATTACGGGAAATAATTAAATTTTAAAATTTTTTATAGTTCTACTTTCAAAGAGTTATTTTTGCTCTTGTTAAACAAATATTCCAATTTTTTGAATGAATGCCAGTTTTTTTTTGCTAAGACGTTATTTACAGCCGAAATTTTGCAAAAAGAACTGAGACATTTAAAGAACTGGCAACTTTAAGAAATGCAGCTAATTACTGTTACTAGACCCAAAAAAATGATCATACCATTTGAATAAAAGCGTGATGTGACCAAATTTTGAACATCATGCTGTATCAACAAAGTGCTCACGGGAGTGAGGTTTATCCTTCATGCCTCACGCCTAATGCGAACCACAGTGCTATCCAGCTAAAAAAATGCTGTTTTTTTATTGGATATATCATTCAGAAATATAGGAATGAGTGATCCTTGCACTCGCAAGGAATTTTTCAAATTAAAATGAATAATAGATGAACTCTAGGACATATAAATAGAAATAACGACTCCATCAGAATCAGAATAAACAACCTAGACTGATCCTAAGCTCCCATGGTTGCTAACTTCCTGTCTGACAGAATTCTTAAAGGCAGAGGAAGAAAAAGCTAAGAAATCACAGACAACATATGCTGACTGAACTCCATATCAAATTCAACCGAAACAAGATATTGATTAGACTTAGTTATAAAGATTCCTGAACAATCTGTAAAAACTAATTCAGTTTAGTTTTTACCCAAATGAACATTGGATCCATCTTTACAGTAAATCAGATTCATGAAATCTTCTCCGGATGTCTAACCTCCGATGTCTCTGATTCTACAAGCAATTCCAAAGATGAAAGCTTCAAAATGATGCGGATTCATCATTCCAAGAGGACATCCCAGTCAGTCTTAGAAATCAAATGTAATCATCTGAAGAATTCTTTTGGAGATTACCACCGAAGAGATTTCCATTAAGATTGGGAATTCGGGGTTTGAGATCCATAAAATCAACCTGAGTTTGTACTACAAAGAGACTTTAACGGATGCTGTTTACTCAGTTTCTTATTTTAAATCGTGTCAGTTTATGATCGTTTAAGTAACAATATAATTAAAGACAACATATTTACAATGTAATTAAAATAAAGCTCTTAATTGCAAGGAACGAGCTTCAAACACGGAGTAAGAAAGCGCACTTTGAGAGAAACTTCGCTAAGTGCAGTAACCGAGAGTGATCAATCTCTCTCTCCTCTAATATCTATTTTTTCTGACAATTTTGAAGCTGTTGTCCCAGCTCTGTAACTTTAATTAGATAAAGAAACTCGCGAGTACTTTTCCTCATTGGACACATTTTCTTGTTGTTCTTTTTTTAACCAGATTTTAACTATACATTTTGTATACTAATATTAAATGTTGGGAAATCATCTTAAAAATTGGTATAAAAATCTGATTCGAAATTTTTTTAAAAATATTACTTGAAAAACTAAAACTTTCTTAAAATTTAGAACCAATTAAGAAATGTCAAGAAAACTGTATTGCAGTCCAGTTTTTGTAAAGGAGGAAGGTTTTGTCATTGAAAACTGCATTAGAATTACGTCAGGTACATGAAATTGGTGGAGAGGTCTTGTGAGTAAGGTGTCATTCCGTTATCTTTTCTCATATTTGAGAGATCTTTTTCTAGTAACGAAAGTTTGACAGTAGTTACCAAGCGAGAACCCATAGCTTTGGAAAACTTTACTTAAAAATATTAATAAAACACTAGACTTACTGGACTAATATGAGTGAGTTAAATGACAGAAATGGATATTGGCGTTTAAGGAGTTGATAGCCGTAATAAAAACATGGTACAAAAAACAATAGCAACCCCATAAATATTCCAGCTTTGCGGTACCTACAAAATATAAGGCATTTGTAAGTCAGATGAACAAAATTGAGTTTGCTAGCAAAATCAATGAGTAACATAAGTAAAATTTTGTTTTTAACTATATTGTTTCACATACGAGTTGAAGATTGGTTTTTGTGTAGCGGTTTAAAAAGGAAAAAAAATTAATTGTATTTTAACAAAAAGTATTACTTTATTTTAATTATAAAAGTTTTTCATTGCTTTACTTTTTTGTTGCTGGGTTAAGTTATTTCTGATTTTAAAAATAATAATAAAAGAAGCTAGACCATACACGTAAAAGTATAATTTTTTAATCTATGAGGTTTAGAGCTAGTTTGACCTCTATAGTCTGGGGAGTAGTTTTTCACGGAATTTTTCTAATTTTTGACGAGTGTTTTAGATTAGTTTTATTAATCGATTTTCGCATATTAAATGGATTTTAAGGAATTTTATGATAAAATTTTGAAGAAAGTAATTGTTAAAAAGCAATAAAAATGTACTTTTTAAATGGGTTCATGAACAATAATTTAAATTTGTTACTAGTCAGCATCTTAATCTATAATTGTCCCTAGCAGAGGAAAGCATCCACTCAGTTCAAACGTAAACTTATCATCATTTTTTAAATGGGATCACTTTTCTCACTATAGCAATATACTGGGTTTAAAGCCAGGTACATCAAAGTTTAACGATCTGAAAAGTACCAGGTATACTTTTTAAGAGGCTGTGGTAAGTATACTTATCATTCAATTCACGTTATAAATGTTGATGAGAAACTATTTATCCATTTATGCCTTGTGCGGCCATGTGCTGTTAACTTCAGTAATATATACTAAAAAAATACAATGAAGAGCTTTGTCATAGTCGCCCAAATGTCCATTTGTCTGGAAGAATACGACAGACTTGGTTTTTGCACTATGTAAAGGGACTCTCATCTATCTCTACAATTTTGTTCGTAACTCTTATTTGTTTTGAATGATGTTGTAGAAGGCTATGACTGGATGCCCCCTTTTGCTGCGGGCCTTTGCCTTCAGCACGCTACTGGCCTACTGCAGTAGGTAGGTTTTTCACCTGGATTATATAGAGCAGGGGTTTCCAACTTACATGAGGCCGGGGGCCACAATTATAAACACCAGTCAAATGGCGGGCCGCAATTTTGACAAAATTTTATATATGACACTTTTGTGATTGAAGGAACATTAAATATAACTGTCAGATTTTTGTCAAGTTGTTCAAAGCAAAAGTAATGAACCACAAATAATAATAAATATTTTCTTGGACGCAATAAATCCTGGAAATTTTTTTTTTGCACCGTTGGTATGTTAAATTTCACAGAAACGAAGTAATAAGTTTTTTTTAAAATTTCTTTTAAAGGGAAAGAAGAGTATTTAAAACCCATACAGATTTTTTACGAAAATTGTCCGCAAAAAAAATTACAACTAATATATTTTAGTTCGCGGGTCGCCAGTTGGTAATATAGAGTAACTGATATAGAGCGTTCCAGACTGATCGTAGAAAACTCATTTGTAGAAGAAAATCATTGTGGGCTTCGAATTCGATGGTTAGTTAACGGCAGATCTTGTTTTTCGCTCAAAATCACTTATATTTACCACCAGATTGTAAATGACGTGTGACGTCATGTGACGTGATCCCATTGTTTTATAATTTTCATTTTCTTCTTCTCAATAGTAATCTGACAGATTTCAATCGAGTTCTCGTTTCTTCCTCGCTGCTTACATCTTATGTTGCAGCAATTGCAAAGTGTACTTATCTTGAAAATAAATCTTGAAATATAAATGAAAAAGGTTGATAACTGAAGTAAAAATTCTACCTGTAAATCGCAATCATCAAAGGAAGGGAAATTACCAAATGCTGCATCGTGTTAGCCATGAACCAAGTATGCACCAAACACTGAAATAAAAATCGAAACTTTGTTTAGAAATTACAAGTTAATTTCAAAAGTACACTAAAAATACCCAATTGAGTGATAAAGAAGGTTAAAATGTAAATGTATTGCATTTGCATTTCTAGAAATGCATTGCAATGCATTTCTAAATGTAATTAGGAAGAGTAAGATATATTTGTTATAGGAGTAAAATATATTATTATTACATTTAGAAAGAGTAAGATATATTTGTTTTTTTCGGGTAGGGCAAAAATACTCTTTTGTTTTGAAATTGCTTTTGTTCTTGTTAGTATACTTAAGTATAATAAAAATAGTGCGATGTGTCTTTTAAATTAGAAATGATTTTTTATTTCTGAATGCATTTGATTCTAGGAGCAATATAGCACATTTTTCTTAGCGTGAGCAGCAAAATTACTTTTTTTGATATTGCCGTTCTAAAACACTGGTGTGTAAAAATTATGAACGAAGTGGAAAAACTAGCAAAACAACAAAACAAGCATTTAAAACGTATGAAAATTAATCATCGAGAAGACCAATCACTGTAAGGTAAAGCAAAAAATGTGCATCTATGCACCTTGGGCCATGGTGTAAGGAAATAAAACGAGCTGGTGGTGGAAGCTCAGTACTTATGTGAATGGTATTGCACGGTATACATCAGTAAAAACGAAGTTAATTTATTGTTTATGAACAACAGAAAATCGCAGAAGACGACATCTGGAGGAGTTGACGCGATTTCGAATAATTGGAAAAATTGGAAGAAGGTCGAAGTGCGACCAGTGGGGCTGAGTGATTCGGGATCGTCCACAGCTTCATTTCATGAGCTTGAAACACATTTCAGAGGACAGGAACAGCTGTCCGGAGGTTTAGTAGAAGTCGAACACAACCAGGATCATCGGGAGACCGATGGATAATCCTACAGTCTAGAAAGCACAGACGGCTGACAGCAGGAGAAATTGATAGGCAATCTAAGCTAATAGGCTAGCAAAATACTGGACACCCCGATGTGTTTTACCGTGACCAGGAGACTGAACAAGGGTGTTCTATTTGCACGACTGCCAGTACTGTGTTTTCCATTAACGTCAGTTCACTGGGGACGCCACATTTAATGTGGTGCCAACAACACAACTGGGCAGATTCACAATGAGGTCGAGTTCATCTTCACGAATGATAATGTTAAACCTCATCGTACAGTGGCTGTTACAGAACTGTTGGAGAGGGAAGATATTGCACGTATGGGGGGGAGGCCGGTGAGGTTCCTGGATTTTAATCCGATTGAACTAGTGAGGGACACTCTAGGACAGGGGTCGCCAAACTTTTTTGATCATCGACCCCTGTATAATTTTTTGAAATCTTCATCGATCCCCACAAAAGTAATTTTCTGCTTATTAAAATAAAACTCTATGAGATACTGTGCTTGTACATTTATTTTATGATATTAAGCATTTATTAAAGTAATAAATGTTTAAAATTTAAATACCTTATTATTAAATAATAAGTAATTATGCATAAGTAGATATAATAAGTAAAGTAACTAAAGATTTACTGCTTTTTGATCAATGAGATGGGTGTGCCTGGTGTTTTTTTGCAAGGTTCGCTATATTGGGTTCAAAATTGGTCAATTTTAATTTTCGTCAAAATTGGTCACTTTTGTAATTTTCGTAAAAAAATACAAAGTGTGCTATAGTTTTGTCGCGGGCTGTACTAATCCATATTATTTCTTACCTTCTTTTTTGTGCATTAATAATTAAAATTGATATCAAAACCAAACGAATGGTTTTATCGAAACAATAACTAATTATGCAAAACTATAAAAGTTTTAATAATGACACTGCAAATATTCAACACAGTTTGAAAAGATAGCTGAAACTGCGAATGATATTTGCATTTGTAACGTCAATGCTCGTCACACGCGACATTTGGACAAGCGCACATATGCATATGACTTATAAACAGCGCTGAGTTCGTGCCACTGCGGAGTGGTACGTACATACTTGTTTCACCCCAATAAATATACGTTTATTAATTTATGTTTCATAAAGAAACTGATATTGAGTCAATTATAAAAAAATTCACAAATTTTACATACTTAATTAGGTATGTGTGATTTGCGTATTGAGAACTGTTTTTTTTTCCGACCCACAATCGACTCTTCCGATTCGGATCGATCCCCATTTGCCCCCCTGTCTCAGATCGACCCCCGCTTTTGTTAAATAGACCCCTGGTGGTCTATATAGACCACTTTGGCGACCTCTGCTCTAGGGAGACGCTTGGCAGCACGTCCCCAGCCGCCAACAACAATTCAGCAATTGCGATTAGCACTGCAACAGGAATGGGCAGCGATTTCTCAAGAGCTTCTTAACAATCTGGTCCTCAGCATGAGCAGACGCTGTCAATCCTGCATATGCAGTCAGATTTAATCAAACTCCATACTAGAGGCTGGAATTTCCTTGACAATCCCGTGTAACATTGACATTTTGGTCATTTGTACAATTGTGTTTTCAACCAATATTTCAATTAAGTTCCTTATTGTTACTGTGGATTATATTTTTTGCAAGTTGTTTACTTTTCCATATTCTTACATCTTGAGGATCCTATGGCATGATTTTTTATCGATTTTCAAACCTGCTGTTTAAACTTGCTTTTGAAAAACCAACCTCGAACTTAATTCTTGGACATCGGTATAGTAAGACAGAGGGAAATGGTACGATTAGGAACAAAATAATGTTTGTTTCTTAATGAAATATTATCTTCGGCCTTAGTACCCACTTAAAATGTTCCAAACTAAAAAAAAATAAATACAAGCGCTATTTAGTTTTATTATTTACGCATAATACCAAGAACTTCGTTGCCAGAGACTGATTTACTAACCATTAAGAATAATAATGTATTAGTTTGTAAGCAATATATGTTAGACATAGAATGTTATGACATTCCACTACTCAAAAGTTATTCGAAGAAAGTTTTTAATCTTTGAATGAGAAAATAGGTGCAAGAAGAAAAATGCTGACATGATGAACCCTTATTCCATTGGTACTCATAAATCTTATCCGTAGCTTTTATCAAATTGCACGCAACGTTGAGTTGACTGGCACTGTTATATATTTTCTTTTTTTAAATACAATGGATTTAAATGCGCAGAAGCGTGCACATAGAAATAAACATATAGATTGTTAAAAAAATAATTGTCAAAGGGTGATCTAACATACCAGGACAAATAAATTTCATCACACATCGTGTGGTTCGAAAATAAAAAATGAGCAGCGAGAGAGAGAATGATTTTTGAAAATGAAGATTTCATTTAAAGCGAATTAGGTTAAGGAATCATCGAAAATTTAATAATAACTAAACGAATACATGATCACGTTGTAATACAAATTTGTAATGGACGACAATTTAAACCACGTAAACATTGAAAAGTTATTGGCATTCTTCTAACGCTTGTTGTTGCCATGTTAATTTGATAGATCAGCGCCCTAATTACTCCTAATCACCCAATTCTGCTTGATTGCCATTTTCACTCATACATAAATTCGTATCTGCCTTCTTTGTATTCGAATACTGTTGAATATCTGGCTATAAATCGTGACACTACACCTATTTTTTCATTTAACCAGTCTCCAGAATCTACTCATGCCTCCAAAGATTCTTATTCCTCTTAAATAACTCCTTCTAATAAAAACAGCAATTTTGAGAGAAGTAATTTTTTTAAAAAAAAAGTGTTTCTCTTCCCACCGTTTACTCACGATTTCATTCAAGGGATCATAATTTTGAATTTGCAGCACATTTTTCCAACCATTGTGGTAACAATTTTCAAGTTCAGATTCCCAAGAAGATTTCCAAATCGGACCCGAACTCAATATCGGCAAGATTAGATAAAGTAGCGCTAAGGTAGCTACTTGAAGAGTCAACCTGCAAAATAAATACAAATAACATAAAATAAATAAAAAATATATATTTGTTTTATAAAAATTACTGAATTCCAAATTCAAATGCAGTGACACTTAATGAAAAAAAAAACATTTTTAATAAGACTTCTAACGATTTATAATTTTCTCACAATATTAAAAGAAAGTAAGCATCAACGCCGCTGTTTTGATAATGGGTATTAACTGAAATAAGAAAAAGATACGTACTAAAAAATCAAAATCAAATAGGGAAATGTTACTATTTCGTTTAGGAGATGCGTAAAGAAACTCCCTACTATTGTTGACACCAGTGTTGAATTAATATTAGTAATGTGTATTAATTAAAATAAAAAAATAAGTATCTTCTAAAAAGTACAGTATGGGAGAAAAGGTACTTTTTCGTTCAGAGAAATCATTAAAAATCGCCATGATAGTATTGTCGTCAATGGCGCTCACTTAATTTTGGCTTTATGGTAATTGGCATGCTTATAATATATGCCAAATATATTAATACAGGTACAAAGCATTATATAAGTGCATATTGAACCTATTAGAAGTGCATTAATACTGTACTGTTTTAATGTAGATACTGGGCCAATAGGATTTAACGACAGCTAAATATCGGGGGAAATTCATTGCGGTTAATTTTGAAAAGTTTGCCTCGAGAAACAGAATTATGCCAAATAATATTGAATACACTTAAATCTTTATTTTGATGGGATGAACTTCTAAAGTCGGGTTTTGATTATTCTAATAACATAAAGTTACTGAAGGGCCACGATTAACAATTAAAAGAAAATTGAATTATTTCAGCATCATTAATTGTGTCGGTATATATCTTTTAGTTTTGTGTCTGATTTCAATTAGTACTGATTTATTGATTATCTTCTTTTTTACCCATACACAGAACGGGTATTCAACTGAAATACTTTATTAAAAACAAAAATTTTTTGTAACTTTTTATGAGGGAAAAAAGCAACGATAAATGCGAAGCAACCAAGGGAATTGGAGAGTGGAGCGAGAAGGGGATTTAATTTATCATCTTAAAATAACATTTAAAAATAGTAAATTACTAAAGAAAGAAAAAAAGACAGGTAACACATTTGCTACTCCTTTAAGAACAGTGAAATATGTGAAAAAATATATCAGTATTCCCTTCGAACCATTACATTTCGTATCTAAAGCTGAACAAAATTACTAATATATTTCAAACAGAATGATGGAAACAAGATGTGCCAGTCGCTTGTGAAATACTTATTTATTTAAAATGATATATCATTCATTCAAGATAAGTTCATATACGTACATAAGTTCATATACGTGCATAAGTTCATATACGTACATGATAAGTTCATATACGTACATGATTCAATATTGATAAATATTCTGGTTCAATTTACATACCTGCAATACCTGTGTAAAACAATTCTAAAAACATTCAAATGTCCTTTTGATTGCTCAATTGCTCGCCATGTATGATAGCTAAGCAAAAAGGCACTAAAATATAATGGAAATGTGTTAATCTCAATTGAAATTCACATATACTGTTCTATCAGTTAAGGTCTGGTTTCTTAGGACAAGCGCCTTATCTGGGCGTCAGCGGGACGTCAACGTCACGCTGACGCCAACAAAATACTGGTTTGTTAGCTCAAGGCCTGGTTTCTTAGAACTAACGCCTTATCTGGGCGTCAGCGGAAAGTTGACGTAGATCTGACGCCAAAAAAATACTTTTTTGTTAGCTCAGCGTGAGCAGTCGGTCCAACGCAGACATTATCTCTCATTGCGCATGCGTTAATAACGTAAACAAATATTTATTTTGAATTTGTATTGATTTTGTTATTGTCGACCAGTGTTTTAGAGAACAAATAATGACTTTGTTCAAGAAAAAACACATTATAGCTGAGCTAAATGAAGAGTGCTATGTTTAATGAAGAAGCTATGTTTAATGTCACAATCAAAATCTTGGCTGATTTCAATGTGCTGTTGGATGTTGTCCGCCATTGCTTCTGTGGTTAACGTCACGCTGTAATCCAACTGCAGTTGAGTTGGACGGCAATTGAAGTTCAAGATAAGCGTTCGATGACGTATACTATCCAACTCACAAATGGACCAATCAGAGGTTAGCGCTGATTTCCAGCTGACGGCGTCCTGTCCTAAGAAACCAGGCCTTTAGTTTTGAATTGAAATTAAATATTTTTTAATTAAGAAGTTAAGATTAGAAAGTATTTTCAGTGATGCTGTCTCTTCACGGATGCATCCAGACGTTACAATAATAGCGCAGAAGTTGTATACACTTTTGAAGCGCTATATAATTTCAACAAATTTTACATTGAAACAATGGAAATGAAAATTGTGAAACCTAACAATGTCGCAAACCTCGTGCTTGTTATCTAATCTAATCTCTATTATCATCGCACGACCTGAAATTTTTTTCCATTTTAATTTCATATTAGAAAAAATATATCAAATTGAATACATTTTAACAGTAAGACCAAATAATGTTTATGGTTAATGTTAAGCGGTTTTTGCTTAATCCGACTATACGTAATTATTTTACTTAAAGGTTCGAATTCCGTGAAAATATTTAATTCTTTTATGTGCGACTAACGGTTTTCTTTTTACTTTGCCATATAAAAATAAGTGATGAAATAATTGATTTTTTCAAGAAAAATGAAATATTAATTAATCGAATAATTTCCGCGAAAATAATTGACCTTTGAAAAAAAACAACAAATAAAAATTAGAATAATCTATTTGTTAATATCATTAAGATAAAGAGACTTGATTTCAGACTTATCAATGCAATAAAATATTGCTTCAATTTAATAATGTTAAAGTCGATACATTTTAAAGTAGATGCCTAAAGTCAGCAAGATTTTATAGATATTTCAGTTAAAGTAGAAAATAAATAGTTTGGTCTTTTTCAATTTTTCAATTTAATTAAAAATTCAAACATTATCAATTTAAATACACAAGTGGGCACCCTTTGTGCTAAAATACAAACTAAGGTAAACAACGTTTAGGAGCACAAAAATATTTATAAATGCAGACAGCTGTTTTGGACGCTCAAAAGGCATCCTTCATCAGTGCAACAGATTTATCAACCTTCAGCGCAACCTTCATCAGACAATATTTTTGTGCTCCTAAACGTTGTTTACCTTAGTTTGTATCATCAATTTAATTAAAACTTTGATTAACTAAATTTAGTATGATGTGAAATGGTTTTCTCAAACAATGGAAAGTATTTACAAGAAAAGAGAAGAGAATGGATTTTTGTAGATAGTAAATAAAATATTCCTTTAATGGTAATTAAACTCTTATTGCAAGATAGTGTACACAGAATGTCCAAAAAGTATGGAGACGGTTTAAATATCTCGAGAAATAAGCAATATGTGAGTCATGCATTTTCGAAAGCTCTATTCAATGATATTGAACTTAACTCACAACCTCGATCCCTAGATGTTGTGTGGGTTGCAACTTTGGAATCTTAAGTGAACATTACTGTTTTTTTATTGCAGATTTGGATTTTACAGAAAGGAATACTTACATTAACTGAAATGACGGCATAATTGCCAAAAATAAAAATTAGGTACAAATCACTTGGGAAATGCACGAAAAAAAAAGATGCTTTCTTTTATATCTTTCAAAAAATGACTAATGACTCCTGCAGAAGAGGAGCGTAATTAAATGTAGTAAATTAGTTTTACTTTCTTATATTAATTCACTTGAAATTGGTGCGATTTTAACGATCTTACCAGTCTGAAGGTCTGATCTGACTCTAACTTCTTGAAATAGGTGTTTTTTTAAGCAATTAGTAACAGATTTGTTTTATTATTTTGTTGATTGTATAACTGCATGTGGATCAAACTGCAAACACTTGTAAGTCAAATTAAGGTATTTTTACTGGAAAATCCAAATCTGCAATAAAAAATTCTCATTTAATCTTTCGAAGTTGCATCCTCTCATCCTCCATAGCTTAAATTTGAAAGTTCTGGTTTAGCATCACTGTATACATCTTTTTAAAATACTTGCCACACATATTTTTCGATTTTTGATACAGTACTTCTGGACATACTAGGCTAAGTCCATACTTTTCGGACACCCAGTATAATAATAAGTTAATACTAATTGAAATGCAAGAAGGGATAACAATATAGTAAAGAATACCATACATGCCATGTACCTGAGAGTAAAGAAGCAATCCACAAAAATCACCCCATTATTTTCCACAATGGGATCTAAAACTTCATATACAAAATGAAAATTCTCTATAAAAACAAAAGGAAATTATTTTTAAAATAATATTATTCAGTTACTTTGAATTTTGAAAAAAAAGGCATTTTTTATTCAACATTGATCACAGTAAAATGATAAAGTACGGTAAGGGCATTAAAACTTATTCTAAAACAATTTTTGCAGCTATGTTTTTAAAAATTTTCCTACTTCATCATTTTATTTAACTTATTATTAATTTGTTTTTAACTACCTTCAAAATCTGTAAAAAAATGATTATGATATTAAAAATTTTCCTACTTCATCATTTTATTTAACTTATTATTAATTTGTTTTTAACTACCTTCAAAATCTGTAAAAAAAAAAAAGGAATTTGAACGATATTTATGATATATAAAAGGAATAGGTGAGGAATTGCGTAAAATAAAAAGGCAAATAGTTGATAAAGGAATGTGACAGGTTTGTCATTCTTGACAATACCTACTTCTTGTATTGCAATTTTCTCGTCATTTTTGCTTATTTGTATGTTTGCTCAATAAACAAAGTGCTACTAATCATACTTGTTCTAATTTTTAGTCTGACTTCAAATTATCTCGTCTAGTTAGCAATTACCTTTTTTAAGTTTATAATAATAATAATAAATCTTTTTCAACGCTGTTAAATACTGTATGCACTTAGTTGTCATCTTCGTTACCTATTTAAAATTTAACTATATATTTATAATTTCTTATACGTATATTTCCAATGCATTTCGTTGCATTTATAAGTTTATAAGAAAGCCTTTTCGTAGGTCATCATAAAATTTTATTTCATTTCATAATAATTGGTGAAGTGACACTTAATCCACATCTTCCATTGCTTTACGTTGTCACACAATTCGGAATTATATTTATTTGTAAACTGTTTTATATCCCTCTGAATTGGCATTGATAAGACTCCCTCATATTGGTTCTACTATAAACTGTTTCGCTGTACTGTCACAAGTACATAATTCTTTTATTATTTATTGCCTTTAGATTTATCAAAATACATTTTGAAAAGACAACCATCATTTGTAAAAGAAAACATTTCTACGCATAGCTTTTCAAATGCTGATCTGTGGCAGTGAAGATTTTCCGTGATCTTAATCATAATTTACGAAAATAATGATTATTGGTACTAATATTCTTTACAATCATAAGTGTAACCTAACTTATGTCGGTAGAAGTAATAGTTGAGAAGTTGAGAGGGATTTATTTATTAAAAGTACTATTTTTGATTTGTACTTATTTACATTTTTGGCATTACTATTTTGTACCTTTCCGCACAAGCGAAGCACTGAATGCAAAATATTTTTTTAAGTTAAATCATATTTGATTCAATGAGACAAATAATTTAGAAGAAAAGTATAAATAAGTGCAAGTCAAGAAAAAGGGTATTTTTAATACATAATAAGTCCTGCAATTTCTGAACTATTCATTACATTGAATCGTGTTTGGTTTCATTCAATTCAACGTAAAAAATTCATTGCAAACAATACTATATTTATTAAGATAGCAGCGTCAAGTGTGTTCTACATAAGCACAAGTCAAGAATTGTACTATTTGTAAGTACTTTTAGTTTTTATACCACTCTTACTTTGAAGTTATTAGTTCTACCCTCATACTTAATCTCATTCTATTTAGCGTAAAAATACATCGATTTTACTATATTTGTGTTGTTAGCACTATTTAATTTTTGTCACCTAATTGACCCTTTCTTTTTACTCTTCCTCTTCAACCAATATGCGAGGTTTTGCAACTTTTTACTTTTACTAAGGGAAGACTTTCTGCTGGGCACATTTTTTTTTCTGAATGTCAATTGTGAACCATATCTTCAGTGTACTTTATAAAATAAAAATAGTCGTTTTTGAAACTTATTTTGAATTAAACTTTCCTATGACATAAGTCATGATGTCTTTCCAAATTTGAAAATCTCCTCAAATTTGTTAACCTCTTCCTCAGCCAAACTGTTGAAAGCAAGATTTTTTTTTTAGCTTCATAGCTCTAAGAAGAATATTAAACAGGATATTTAAAATTTTTTTTTATAAAATAATCAGTTTCAGACTTTGTTACCCAGACTTTTTTTAAAAAAAAAATATCAATATATTGCTACGGTATTTCAAATCTTTAATTGAATACTAATTTTAGTTTGTACTTTACACCATGTTCAAACTCTCAACTATCAAGTGTTTTTTTTATACAGAAAATGTTTATAATATAAAGAATTTTTTAAAAAATTCTGTTGTAAAAATAAATTTTTTCCATAACTTTCAACAACCAAAGTTTAAAATAATTTTCCTTAGTATGGATATGAAAAGTAAACAATAATATTCTTACTATAACGTATTTCTTTCCCCGGAGTCGGAAACATTATAAGATGTGCCCACAAGATCACGAAACACAAAATCACCCGAAGTCCTTGAGCGCAGTTCAGAGACGCTTGGTTGGAATTCTCTGTGAATAACTCTACTGTATTAGTATAAAGAGAGAAAGCTTTCAGCAATCGTTTAGTAAAGCCTGTAAAAGAAGAATAAAAGTTCATAGTACAAACATGTAAAAAGTACATAAAAAGTAAGTAACACGTAGTTTAATATTTTATAATCATGAACTTAAGCAAGAAAAGAAGATCAGTTCTTTCTTTATAGTATATGTTGTTTAAATATATTCGTATATCTCTTTTTATTCAACAATATGTTCAACTTCACATTTTGTTTTGCTGCGTAAAAAATAAGTGTAAAAAATAAGTGAGTTACTAATTAGGGCTATTATACAGTCCACAGAAATATAAGCACAGTGTTGAAATTTATCTTGCTGAAAGGGTCATTGCTTTATGAAATAAGCCTGAGCTTTATTTTAAAGTTCTAATTTGTTTGAAAACTATTGAATTTTTAAGTATTTTTACTCAAATAATTTCGCACTTTCTTATATTTGTAATAACTTTGTGTTACATTTGGCTTTGCTGCGCAAGAATTGTAAGACTTAGGATGAAAAATGTGCAGGGAGTAAGATGAAATAAAAAAAATAGCATTTCATAATTAGTTTGAGAGTTTAAAATTGTTAAATTTGCATAATAAAGAAATACAATGGGGACTCTGTGCAGCCCACAGATTTGAAATTTGTGCGGTGAAAGGCCATTTTTATTTGTGAATAGGTGAGTTTTTTCAAAGTTAAAACTTATTTTAAATTTATTAAAATTTTGAGTGCTCTTTTGGCAAATTTTTCGAACTTTAATTGCGAATTGTGTTATTTATTCCCCACTTTAATGAATTTATTGAGAAATGAACTTGCTTTATCTTATTTATTATCTAAAAATCCATGTATTAGACCATTACAATAAGTTTTTCAATTCTTGCACTTTTCTTAATACACTATAAACAGTTTATATTCATAGTTCACAATTTTTTACAGAAAGCATTAAAGTGAAAACTTACTTTCATCTGAATATTTCATATGACTCTCTTTCATTTTACGGTCATTTAAATCTAATACTGTACCACAGATGCAAGCAAATAACACTGTCCCAAAAAATATCCTAAGAAAAATATTACGTTTCATAATGAATGAAATTCTGCTTCTATGATAAAATATGAGCATATTAGTTTATAAAATACATACCCGAATATCAATTTCGTTTGTATATTAATAAAAACGTATGAATGATTATAGTATTAATCAGTCAAATAAAGGACATTGAAAAAATACACCTGACTATTTGAATACACCTATTTGAATACCTATTTGAATGAAAAATACACCTGAATATCATAAACTATTTGACTAATTTCACTCAAATTTTGTATTTTACCTTGTAAAATTATATTCTTCAAAATGATGCAAAAAATTATTTATCTTACTGTTCAAATTTATTCGACGATTATTAAAAAATAACTAAAAATTATAAAGATTTACTAAAAGTTATTGTTTGCAAGGAAATATCTTTGGATAAACGAATTTTATAATTGTGTGGAAAAATTTCAATTCGTTTTAAAAGTTTTCGAGATATAGCGAAATACGCAAAAAAGTAAAATTAGCATTAAGGGGTACAAACTTTGAACCACTTTCCTGATTTTCCAGAGTGTGATAACCTCTATATTTTGGGAGTTATAAACTAAAATTCGCCAAAATTTTTTTTATTCATAGAAAGAACATTTGTGTGTTCAATTTGTAGTTGAAAATATCGTGTGCACTTGTTAATTGGCATAAATGAAGTCACCCTTTCGCCCCTAAGGATGAGTCGTAGAGTGTGACGATCCAATCATTGGAACAAGTGTTATTTGGGGTAGTCCATTTTTTATTTTGCACACTGTACATGATATGAAATATACGATATTGCATACCATGTACATATTGGGACAGTAGCATCTGTTTCACACTTTGATTGTACTGTTCAATTCTTCCATACACTGAATGGGCCTGCCGTGGACACGGGGAAATGTTAAGCCTTGTTTAACATTAATGCAAGAAAATGCTTTGAACAGATCTTAAAAAAGCAGCCAACACCCGCACAGGCAACCTTACAACAACTGCCTCACCCACTCTATACATCATGAAAATAAACTGACTTTTTCCCCTCGACGACGCATTTGGGCTGAGTATCTACAGATTCCTTCTTGAAGTGATGGCAACACCTAGTAGTAAGTTCCAGGAGTCTTCCTTTTTTCCCTGGGTGAAAGAATTATGATATACTGGCGTGGTGGTGTACCCTGATGCACTGATGTGCATTAGGGGATGCACATGGGTAATTCAACGAGTGATACGAAAAAATTTCATTCTTGAGCAAGTTATACCCAATCTTTCTGCATCGTAATTGATTTAGCACATTTATCGTTTGTCAATGAAGAAATAAAGTATGAAATGTGTTTACAAGTTAAATATCTAATTTTAATGTTTTAAATAAGTCATGGAACGTGTGAAATAAAAATGTGGTGAGTTTTACTTGTAATTTGCATTTTTTTTATCTGTCTCATGAATTTACTTTAATTTTCAATCCATTCCCTTTCAGCATTTCCAGATAATGTTTATTCCTTTTTTTAGTAAATTTCTTTAGAACTCTAACCAGTCTTTAACAAAGCAAAATTTAATACCTTCCCTGTTATGTTTGGCCAGTAATTTTAGTTAAATATTTTATATCCTTCTAAAGGGATATTCTATTTTTAGCATTTAATTTGTTCATTAATAATTTTTTTTTACTTTACCTTTTTTTTCTTCCTAATTTTCTTAATTCTATTCTTAAACGTTAAACAAACCCAATAGGAATGAGATTTAAAAGAAAAAAGATCATTCCATGACATTCAATCGATCATTATAAAGCCATCTCAGTGGAGGTTTTACAATGAGACGGGAATCGTTGACCTGTTTGAAAATCAAGCCTAGATCCACCAAATTCCCTGGGCAAATGTTAGAAAAATTGTTTGTAGCCTTTTCTGGTCATTTGCAGGCTGCATACGCCCTAAAGGAAACACCACTTTAAGTTTTAGTCAAAATCTCCCCACATTATTAATGATCCTTTACATTGCTGTCCATTGGAGAAAAAGAGAAAGATTCTAAGTATAGTAGATGTACATTCGCTAGGAAAAAATAACAGAACAAAACAGCTTCTCAATTTTTATATTATTTTTCTTTTTCATTGTTATTATTATATTTAGCACTTAAAAAAAAGAATTTTTAATTGGAAAATAAGATGTCGCTTAAATATTAAAACTAAACTAAAACTCAGCGGCGTTACAGTCCATAGAGAGCCAAGGCCTACTGTGCCCATCTCAATTTTCTTGACCTTGGGCTCTGGGGTGCAGGAGCAGATGTTCCGGTCAGGTTGTTAGCCAAGCGGAACCCCCAGTGCTTAGTTCCCAAGCATGCTTGGTACTCATTTATCGACCCATTGAAGGTATGAAAGGCTGAGTCAACCTTTCCCGGCCCGTGAATCGAACCAGTGACCTGTGGCACGACAGCGCGAAGTTCTACCGCTCAGCCACCGGGCGGCGACTTTACACATTGTCGACTCCCGGGCACCTCCACTCGCCGCGGTTTTATTTGTCAACTGTTTCACCGCCTTATCTAGTAACCCTCACTCAGAGGCAACCCTACGCTCGCCGCAATACAGCACTCGCAAAAGTCATAAACGAATCTTCGCGCTCATGGATATTTTTAAAAGTTGCTTGCTGAATTAAGTTAAAATTTTATCCTCGTTTAAGACTAGAAAAATTCAAATAACGAGATCAAAATACTTCGTCCTTCTATAAAGAAAAAGTTACATACACACAATTATTTCAGTTAATTACATACGTATTTCGGTTAAAAAAAATTTCAAATAGAAACTTTTCTTGTAAATTAAATAAAAATCTGGAGTAATAAAATATTTATATCTTCAGAATAATCAATTTCTCTTGAATATCTTAATTAATAAACAAAGTTTAAAAAAATAATCCCCTATATAAATCATCACATTATTAAGAGTACATATTTTGAAGATAAAAGCATTAAAAAAAATTTACGCAGTTTGAAAAATAATTATTTTTATTTCTTTCATTTTTACCAGGTTTTTTCAATTGTTTCTATTTTGGAAAAAATATGTATTCTTCAAAATGCTTACAATATCTTAAAAAAATTGCATATATTTTATACTGAACAACTTTTGATTGACAATATTTTCTTCATAAGAGAGTCCTTAAAAAAATGTGAAAATATTTTCATTAAATTTGTTCAAATATTTTCTGTAAAATACGTGCTATTATGAAGACAAGGAGAAAAAATATTTTTAGTAAAGCCATGACATAAAGAAACAAATCTATGACATATTCACTACTATTTTCGTATAGTTAATTTATTTTTTATAACATCAAATCATATTTATTAAAACTTAAAGTTGTGACTGCTCAACTTTTTTTAATGTTTCTTAAATTTGTCAAGGAAAATTCCGATATGTTCCATTTTTCTTGCTTCTATCACTATTATTTGTATATATCTGAAATTACTCATCTTCGTTTTAATTGTTTCCCAATTAATTTTATCGTATATTTTGCTATATATATTTATCCTTTCATTCTATGCTTCATTAATTTCATAACTTATCCATCTTGTAACTTTTTATTCATAATTTTATAACAACTTTAGCTTATTAGATTCTATAACTCAACAATTGGTCTATATATTTTATAATTTCTTTATTCAATTTTTGGGCTTCTAAATAAGATATGGAAAAAATACTATGAAAATTATTACATTTATTGTCAATCTAAAATTAGGCCTTTTTTTCCTCCTAAGTGTGAAAACACATTTACTAACTTAATGTAACGTAATTTAACATGATTCATCTATTTTAATAAGAACGATTCAGAGAAAAGCAGGATCAGTAAAAGTGAAATGTGTATTTTAATTTATATTCTGCTTCAAAAATGAGACAAAAGAGACACTGAAAACTTTTCTGTTATTATTTAATAGTATTCATTAGTCTTTAAAATTCCAAAAGAATTTTTAAGTTGCTGGAATCATATAATAGTCTCATTTGTAACAACTTGTTTTTTAATTTTTTTCACACAATAGCTTTTATTGTATGTAATTTGCTTTAAAAGTTCAAACATTTATTCTTAGATTGTCATGCAGTCTGTGTGTCTAAAAACTGTATGACCTATTTTATTTTATTTGTTCCTTGCAGAATGGTAATAATTGTTTCTTATTTGGTAATAAAAATCTTACTTTTGTTGAGATAACTGATCGCAAGAGTTTTGTTTTATTATCATAACATCGATTAATTTTTTTGAGAAAAGTGTAAGTCCTCAGCCTTTCAACCATATTGCTTTAAAACTACTTTCTTTATTTAAAGTAAATTATTAAATTTAAAAATTGTTAAGATTCTCTTATTTGACTCAATGTCTTGTCTTTAATGAATCAGAAATAAATAAACAGATTGTCTTTATATGATATGAGTTATGATATGAGAATGTAAAAGTTGATGCTACTTAATCAAAATTGTGTTCACCTCATAAATATTCTTTAACTGCTACAAATTTTTAAGTCCTGGCTACCAAAGCTGTGGAGTTGGCTAATACGTATGAAGGAATTTATCGTTTAGGACATGACATTTACAAAAAAGTGTCAAATCTAAGTACAATTGTTTCTACGCAAATATTATTCGCACTGCAAATGGGAATCATTACATCAAATTTAATCATAGATATCAATGTCAGAAAAGTAAAAAAGAATAAATTCATGTATAAAGCTGACAGCAACAATCTCCTCATCATTACACGTATATAAAATGAAAATGCTTAAAACTCATAAATTGCGTAGTTACTTAAATTAAAGGTTTTAAAAACTAAACAATAAGGTACAAAACCCTGCTGCATTATTAAATATTGCGTCCACATGCTTGATAAAGACACCATATATTATTTGCAATAAATTTATAAAAATAATTATAAAGCTATATTCTACTCATATATCCAACACCCACAAAGAAAACTTAATCCTAAAAAGGATATAAAAAAGTAAGAAATAAATATGTGTTTCAGGAAGTCCGAATAAAAACAGAATGATAATACGCAAAAACTTTTAAAGTTGCTAAATTTACTCACACCTCATGTTCACTCATGAGTTTTTTTAAATCGTATGTCGCAAGTGAAACATGCGCGAATTAATATGCGAAGATTTTCGCGAGAAAATTTGAAACCCGACTTGGCGAATGTAGCATTGGCGAATTTCAAAATACGGTGCCAAAGAAGTGCCCGGGAGTCGACAATGTGTAAAGTCGCCACCGGGCGTCAAATATTAAAACTGCTAACATAATAAATAACGTGGTAAAAAACGAACGTATGAAAAGTGTTTCCATTTCGTGAGGAGAGGTTGAACCCCTAAAAACCCTCGCTCAATAATACTGTATATGCCACAGACGGGCAGTTTCAATTTGCAGCAGAAATGAATTAAAAACAGCAACGTTATTTAAATCTCACTCATCACGAGTGTTGTTGTAGGAAACATGTTTCTTTGTTTCAAACTTGTTTGATCATCGGAATAAATAGAGAAAGGCTCACAGACAGCTATCAGAAACGCTTTGAAGTTTCAACCAGCAATCAAAAATGTCTTAGTATTTCGTACAATCAACTTTCTGAAATGTGATTTTTCAGATTTCAGTAGCGGTTCTTACTTATTTTCGCATATATATTAATCTTAAATCTCTGATGTGAATACTCTTTGTCATTATTTAGACAAGCTTTATTTTAAAATATAGATTAAGAGTGATTCTCACCGAATACCCTTTATTTTATTCATGCAAATAACATATTAGCCACATTAACGTTAAAAAATTTGAGCATTTGCATCCTATTTTAATCAAAATATTTTACTTACATACAAAGTATTGCTGAAATAGGTACTTTTAGAGGTTCCTCAATTTGGCAGTCTGTAAGAATGGCATCTAAATCCAATGGTTCCACAACTGAGAAAATTAACTGTATGTTAGTTATAACGAAAGAAATAGCAACAAAAAGAGAAATCTAACTAGTTTTTTACGATTATCTGAAGTTCTTGTTTGATCTTCGTCAATAACATAAAATATTTCACAAATAGTCACTATTCCACAATTGAGGAAATTAACTGCAAATCAAGTAACTATTTATGCCTATCTGACGTTCTTGTTTAACTTTAATCAGTAATAAAAATATTTCTTAACAATTGAAAAAGTTAACTGTTGGCTAATTCCAGAAAAAAAAACATAACCGAAAACGGCGTGAAGTTGAAAATCTGTGAAAATGTTTGTGTTTTTCTGACGTTTTTGCTTAAACTTTGTCAGCAATAAAAAATATTAAAATAAAAACGGAAATATATAGAGATTTTCACTCAATATATTTCTTTAATAGTCAGCGTAATATTACATTTTATCAGCAGCACAGAGCCACTCATTGGACATGTAGAGTAAAATTCAACATGGGCTTTCGAACCCTCAGTCTTGGAGCTGGTGATAAGCTAGCCTTATCAACTCAAACGGTCACAACTTTTCTAAAGGAAATGCTTCTCGACATCCATCTACTTGACTGTTTTAGAGTTAAATCTAAATGCATTAGTTTAAATAAGTGTCAAAGCATACGATATGCTAATTACAAAAATGCAAATAAAATCTACATCCATTTATGTTAAAAATGACATTGCTCTTAAAAAAGACAAAGAAATGGAATATTTCTGAAAGAATTGCACTTCTAAGAAAAACAAGAAAACAAAAGAAAAAAGAAAACTTCAAAAATGTTTCTCGGCTTAAGTAGAAGATTTGTGCATACAAAATGACAGCATGGCATCAGGATAGAGTTCTAATTTGCAGTCAATTCTAATAATAAAAAGAGAAATATATTTTATAGATTTTGAAGAAACAGCAGAAATAGATGATAAAGTAATGTCTTACGAGTACTGATGACGTTCTCAACTTCTTCATCAGTGCAGGTAGATGGCAAGCATATTCCCCCATGGTAGGCAAATCTTAATGGTATGTGACTTTCAATATGGTGCCTAATCTGCAAAATATTCAAGGCTGTATAAATACCAAACAGTAATAAGCCATGAATTGAAACATTTGCGCGTCATGAAAATTAATTGTGAAGACAAAGAAAAATTCAATGCTACTAAATGTCTGGCAACAATGGAAGAACTTTTTTACAAAGGGAGCTGTTGTTTTATTGTGCTTAAAAATGACTTTGAATATGTTTTCAAATCTGAAAACAAAATGTACCCATTTACATACTCGCAATTTAAAGATAAATACTTAATTTTCAAGTGTCTATGCCGTTTCAATTTTGAGCTCAACTTTTCTTATCTACACGAACAATGGGTGCCCATTATAGACCTTTTTGTAGTGATGGGACACAAAAAATTTAAGAATCTTTGAATTTAATTATTTTCTGTATGTGTTTACAAAGTAGGCACCATGTTGTTGTTTTTATTTCAATTTACTGCTTTCTGTTTGTTATCAGTCGCCAAACACCAGATCAGCTTTTGAAGTCCTTTTCAAATTGTTTTGTCCTCACTTCATTAATAACTGAAACCAATACCGTGATTGTAACGTCTAAGTGCAGGTTTGCGCATTAATTTAAATCTGTTTTAACATAATCTTTTACTACACCATTAATTTCTTTTCATTTCATTTACCGCTCTTTGCTCAATATCAGTCGCCAGTCTTAAAATCAGTTTTCGTAGTTCGTTTCGAATTGCTCCGCTCATTCTATATCATTTACTGAAATCAATGCTTGGCTTGATAGTGACAATCTATATACAAATATACAATGACCTCTATATATTTTTTTACCTAGATTTAATCTGTTTTAGCATAACCTTTTTTAACATCGCGACTCCAGTGACGCAAGTAATGATACCAACATACCAACTTAACCAATCGCTTACGATACATAATTACGATTGAATTTCGTTATTAAGAAACGTGTTCTAGTTTGCCTTTTCAACAAAAGAATAAGAACAGCCGTATTCAAGAATTCAAGTTAACTTTTCTCACTTAACTAGTTTGACTCAAGTTATCTAGCTTATTCATGTTTTTTTACGTGGTGAAAATCATTGCTTTTACTGTGGATATGGGATGTTTTCTTGTGGAAAAAAAAATTGTTAGTTCTTTTGTAAGTATGTGTGCTAAGTTATATTTAGTTTATATATTTAGCACCATTATCAGTCTTGGTATTGCAAATTGTATTTTAATGATGCAAAGAACGTTAGTGCCTTTCATCTGGATTGCTCATTCAATGCATCAATCTTAAAGGGGAAGTTGTCGAACAACAGAGAAAAGTTGAAGTATAGCGTACCCAGAATCGTAGCATTATCACTGCTTCGTTGGTCTCATAATTTTCAACCTTTAATCCCCTATTGATTTTTACGTGCATGTAGCTCAAGTAATGCAGTATTAAAGTAAGTTTTTAAATATAAAAAAACTAGAATAAAAAGATTTCTTTTTCTGAGAACTGTGGCTTTTCTCCATATTGACGTTTTGCGTCATTTTCAGAATAAACATAGAGGGCGCTAGCCAAAGATAAGCTAAATTTGACCTAAAATTCATAAGTAACTGATGCAAACACACATCAGTTATGAAAATAGCCTTTTATTCACAAGAAAAGCATAACTTTATGTGACTACAGAGCCATCGAGAAACAGCCTTAGAGTTAAGCCTAGTTTGATGAGTTTTACTTTCTGCCGTTTAGGTTGTCCCGTATCAGAAACCGAGAAATCTATAGAGACCAGTAATCTCGTTTAAAAAATAAGCTCAAGCACGATCTCACTTTCAAATAATAATGCTAATATTCGCCATTTACAACCGACACTCGATAGGTATAAAAATTTAAAATTTAGCTCAACGCTCTACAATGTCTTTGTGAGTATTAGTTTGACAATAAAATATAAAGGAAAATTGACGATTTGATAAGATATTATCTCAGACTGAAACTAAGATAAAAATTAAGGTTAAAGTGTTAAATAAGTTAGTGAGAAAATTCTGATGCAAACACACATCAGTTATGAAAATAGCCTTTTATTCACAAGAAAAGCATAACTGTATGTGACTAGAGAGCCTTCGAGAAACAGCCTTAGGGCGCTTTTTCATTACACGACACGATACCGACAAAATCGGACGACAAATGTGTGAACGACTATGTCTTTGCCGGATCGTTCAAGCAATTGTTTTTTCACTTGTCCGATATCGTTAGTCCGAGAAGTAGAAATTCTTGTTCATTCAATGTATTGAGTTTGAGTATGTAGAGACATAAAATTTAAATAATTTATTTGAACGTGTTTTGAAAAATTATAAGTTTTAGTTTTGAATTCGTTTTGGCAACGGAGTTAGATATATAATAAATGTTGTTGTGTTCGAAAATGCTTAGGAAATAAAATATGTTATTTTTTTGATAAAATTATTTGTAGTATCGTAAATTGTCATTCATTTAATTTAGTTGGCACAAAGACCCAACAAGTGAGCAGTTGCTTGTGTTCTGCTGTGATTTTTTTCTGCAAACTTTAAATATGCCGGACGATAATCGTCGTCTCAAAGTTCTTACTTTATTTTAGAAGAAAAAAGCTAGCAGTGCAGAAGCGGTTTTGGGTGCACGAAATGGTACTTACGTATTAACGCCACCGCAGCTACAGATTTGGCGGTTTTTAAGTTCCGCTAATCTACAGCCTTTATTGGCGCAACTTCTGCAACAACGTAAGTACGAACGAAATAAATGAGGCAAGATATGTTGAAGAAGATTTTTATGTGCTTTTCCATAAGCTACAAAAAGTCCCAAATAAATTTTTTAATTACGTCCGAATGAGAGAAACCAAGAACAAGAATGATGTTAATGAGAAATAATTTTTATATGGCTTTTGAGTTGGCGTCTATTCGCCAACTTAGGTCTGTAATCACTTAACATTACTTAAATTCTTTAAATGTTTTAAAGTATTAAAGTTTTTTTTAAATCGAATTAAAATATTAGTTTCATTTAGAATAATCTTTTTAGATGATTGTTTAAATGAGTTTTATCAAATTTATCTTATGAAGCCGCTCTACCATGTTTCAAAAATTTTTTCACTTGAATCAGGGAGCAGACTTTTTATTATTCAATCAAGCAGAAACCAGTAGTTAGATCGAGTTCTGTTTGAAATACATAATGGTCTTTATTCACCTTCTTATCAAACCATTACTATTATACAAAATACCATTTCTTCATTAAAGCATATAATGAATTTATAAAAATTTTCAATGAAACTTTTATGATTGTTTAAGTCTTTCAACCTCACTATAATGTAAAAAATGCAACTTCATAAAATTAAAAATTTATAACCAAACATGAGAATAAATTATATAAAACTTTTATTTTCAAATTTGACATTTGACATGATCTAATAAAAGATTAAAATTGATTAAAAGAATAAAATAATGATATCAAAAGAGGAGATAAAACAGGAAAGATACACAACAACTAATAAAATCGCCACGATTTGAGGAGAAATTTGCTTGCCTAACCGACATTCGATTCCGACAAACGATATCGCCTTGTCGGATACGACATAATCGTTATCGTATCGGTGAGTGAAAAAGCGCTCCGTTGCTGACCATGTATTTTACTTGACCCTCTGTCGTTCGCCGACAATCGGATCCGTTTTGTCGTTATCGTGTCGTGTAATGAAAAAGCGCCCTTAGAGTTAAGCCTAGTTTGATGAGTTTTACTTTCTGCCGTTTAGGTTGTCCCGCATCAGAAACCGAAAAATCTATAGAGACCAGTAATCTCGTTTAAAAAATAAGCTCAAGCACGCTCTCACTTTCAAATAATAATGCTAATATTCGCCATTTACAACCGACACTCGATAGGTATAAGAATTTAAAATTTAGCTCTACGCTCTACAAGGTCTTTGAGAGTATTAGTTTGACAATAAAATATAAAGGAAAATTGACGATTTGATAAGATATTATCTCAGACTGAAACTAAGATAAAAATTAAGGTTAAAGTGTTAAATATGTTAGTGAGAAAATTCTGATGCAAACACACATCAGTTATGAAAATAGCCTTTTATTCACAAGAAAAGCATAACTTTATGTGACTACAGAGCCTTCGAGAAACAGCCTTAGAGTTAAGCCTAGTTTGATGAGTTTTACTTTCTGCCGTTTAGGTTGTCCAGCATCAGAAACCGAGAAATTTATTGAGACCAGTAATCTCGTTTAAAAAATAAGCTCAAGCACGATCTCACTTTCAAATAATAATGCTAATATTCGCCATTTACAACCGACACTCGATAGGTATAAGAATTTAAAATTTAGCTCTACGCTAGTAAATGACCATGACTGCTGTTCAAAATAGGAGTACTCTCTACCAATGTATGTTGAATTTTCCAAGTACACATTGTGAATTCAAGCCATTTTTAAGATCTCAAGGACTAGAAAGGAGTTCCCAGGATATCAGAAAGACAAATTATATTGGAAAGAAGAACAATAACGAACTTTCAGGGATCAGACTGTAATCCTAAGGGTCCTTTTCCACTTTTTGACTGTTTATTGTCCCTTTTCGAATTATAAATTGATTATTGTTCACTTTTAATTATTTATTGCTGTACTTGCTCCTTTTCCGATCAGTGGACTGTTATAATTATATGGATTAATTTCTAAATTAACTTGTATGTGAAGCAGCTTTATTTTTTCTGTTGTCTGCATTAGCTGAAATGATATAAATGGTAGTCAGTTGCTTTTTGCAAGTACGTGTTCGAGGAGATAATTTTGATTTAGAATTTCTCAGAAAATGCTGAATGGTATTGTAGTTTTTATTTGTCCCACCCATTATTGCTGTTGTTGTTGCATATCTCCGTTGTTTTGGAACGCTAAATTAGGTCAATGCAATCTATCACTTTAAGAAAGTCTTATACTAGAATTGGGTTTGTGAAAAGATCTTGTCTGGACCTTCAACGTATTAAGTATCGGTGTATGCGACTAGTTGTAGTTTAGCACGTTTTTTTTTATCTCTATTTTGTAATTTTATTATATAATTTAAATGAATTGTAATTTATATGATGTACTGTGCGTATTGTATGATTAAAAAATTTAAATTTTAAAAAACGAAAAGAAATCGCAAAAGTGCAAAATTAGAAGAAGAGCGAATAAAATTTTTTTCGATCATCGTTTCAGTATTTTCTGAAAAAAGATGCATCAAAGTTAACAAATTTTACATAAGTTGAGATAAAAACTCCCCATAAATTTTTCTGCTTTTCATTCAGAAAACGCCATGAATAAACCAAGAATTGATGATAAATATTAAGTGTACATAATATTAAAAAATGATATTACAATAACTAGTATCAATGTTGTCAAAATGTTTAACGAAACTGTAAATTGAGTTGTATTTTTATTGAATACATTTCACTATAAATAAAGAATAAACAAAATTTTACCCAATTAGGAGGTACACCGAATGCTTCACCGTAGCTTTTTCCAATTAATGGGTTACGGTTTGGTGTTTGGAAAAGAGAATGTTTTAAGTGCACCATACAAAACTTTCCTTTAAATAATTTTCCCCCGTCGTTTGAAGTTGCCCTTACTTTGATGCAGTCGTCCAAAGATCCGTAGTCGGCCATGGTTATACTGAAAATGCTGCTCGGTATTTTTCCTGATGCATCCAGCACTACAAGAAAAGTTTGGTGCTTGTAACGTATCAAGCTATATAAATAACAGTTCTGTTTCTTATAGAAAACTTTTATTCACAAACAGTAACAAATATGAAGTATCCGAATCGGGATAGTTAAAATATTATAAAACAAACTAAAAAAACCTGTTATAAGAAAACTCAAATTCCAAAATAAAACTAATTTCCAAAAAAACAGTAACTTTGTTGTTCTAAAAAGGTCATATAATTTTATCGTCTGCTTTTATTTTATTGTTTAACTCTTTATGTGCTTATTTTATTTTATTCATGCTTTTGCTAGCCCGCTATTTTTTAATATTTTTATTTTTATTCATGCTTTTGCTAGTCAATTATTTATTTAATATTTTTAGACTTTATGTGATCCATAATTTCCATTCGTAATTACATTTTTAGAACCTTTGTCTAAAATCTCATCAAAAGTTCAATTACTAAATATTTTAAATTACTATTTAAGCGAGAAATAAACGAAAATGCAATCAAAAGCAGTGCCAAAAATATTTATTTACAGAAAATCTGATGAAAATGATGACTTACCAGTGCATTACTATTGGACAGATAAATGATATGATATAACATGGTTTTTCAGCTCGAAAATCAATGGTTTTGTATGTGGTTGACATGAGTACAAAATTATAAAAGTTATTAAGTTGTTGTTCGTCTAAAAAATATTTCCTTATGGTCAATTTAAAGAATTATCCCATGATTTAATGCCATAAGAGCTATCGAGGCATTTTTATGAAGCAAAATGTTTGAAAACTCACAACACACTACTACTATTTCAAATGTATCGAAATATTTCTTTATTGTATCGCTTTTTCTTTTCTTACTTTGATTATTTTTGTAGACTATATTTGAGGGTGCCCCTTGATTCTCGATAAGTTGTGATTGTAGTTGATCACCAAGCTGGGCGATGTTGAAACCCAATTGGTTTAGATTTTAGCGTTATTTTTAAATGTTCAACTGTTTATGTAATTTCAGAGATCCGTTAGTTCTACGTTGGATACCGGCTGGTAAGGTTACTTTTGCCTACTAACCGGTATCACAGACGCCATTTTCGATTCCTATTTCGCCGAATTTATGTGGCGATGGAGGTACATCGATTCTATTCATGATAAATTTAGACAGTATCTAACAGCTATTAGCGAATTCTGTGCACCTAAATCTGAGGATATTCAAGCTTAATGATGAAGTGTATTTTTTTCCCTTTTCTTTCTGTGCTTACTCCATTAATTTTTGTTTCGATTCAAAATACTTTTATTGGATCTATTAATTTTGCTTATTATTCATTGCAATTTAATAAAGTTTTGGCCGATGTTTTGTTGAAATTTTCCAATGTTTTATTGAAATATCATTAAGTTTTGGCCGCCATTCCTTTTATCATGGTGCTCCGCGCAAACAGGAATGGCGCCAAACATAAGTCGCCAATTTTGCCATGGGGCATCTTCAAGTATATTTTTACCGATTATTTCGATGTTGTGTATTGTTGGACTTGATGCACTACAGTATATGCCTTTCTGCCTTATTATTTCAAATTATATGATTAAAAATAAAAGCGGTATTACTTTATTATAAAGTAATCCTGTAATATTGCCACAATATTATATGGTTTGCATATTTAAATCACTGACTAAACTTAGAACCGTTTTATAATTATTAAGCAACTATAGCTGAATACTCGTTCCTCGTGAGGGGGAAAAAGTAAATTGTAAATTGGCATTAATCAATACTATGTTTTATGTACAAAAAATTAAGGCATATACCGACACAATTAGAACAATAATTAATTCCAAGGCTCTAGTGTAGAATCGGGAGACCCTTGGTTTGGCGATAATTTTTGTTCAGTTTTTTTGAATCTCATTTCTTATACAATGATATACTTTGTGGTCTTAGCTTTCAATAATGTTACCTTCGGGTTACTGCAACTTTCGTTTTTCCTTACGTGATTGGTTCTTGGATTATTTATTTGTATAATATACATTTGTTTATTTGCATGTCACCAAAAATTAGAGGGGGCCCCGTTTGTAAGCTATTACCTCAAAATTTATACTTGAAAATTGATACTTGACTGGTTTTGCTTACTCGAAAAGGAATGGAAAGAACAGTTGCTAATGTTAACAAATGCCACGTTTCAACAATCAATGAGTATCGATATACCTACGACACTGCAGGTATCCCATTATTAAAAAGCATTAAGTGTAAGTAAAATTTACTTCTATATTTAATGCTTATGTATATCTTAAAGTTAAGCATCTCGAAATAAGTTAAAACTATTAAAAACAAGTCTGCTTCTGCCATTGTAGGATCTTTTGATGGAACTTACCCAAATTTTCGTTACACGGAGAGGAAAACCACGAAAATTTTCCATTGTTAGTCTGAAGGCAAGGAGACTCTGACCCATGATCCGTCTGCCACTGAGACTATTTTACGTCAGCACTGTGGTCGGTTTGATCCGGGTGTGGAATTCGTATCAACCAGCCATGAGTGGGTTTCGAACCCTGTTCACCTCAGAGGCGAAGGCTACATCCCCTGAGCCACCACACCTCTGAGGATCACGCAATTATTCAATATCTAAGTGAGCCGTAATGGCTCAGGGGATAGAGAATTTGCCTTCCAATGAAGGGAACCGAGTTCGAATCCCAGGGATGGCTGGTTAATACTAATTCCGCACCCGACTCGATACGACCACAGTACTGACGTAAAATATCCTCAGAGATAGGTTGATAATGAGTTAGAGTTCACTTGCCATGAGGATAACCATCGGAAGCTTTCGTGGTTTTCCTCTCTATGTAACGCAAATGAGAGTTTGTTCGAGCAAAAAGTCCTCCACGAAGGCAAATTTTTCAAAACACTTGATACAGGAGTTCCTTTGTCTTCTGCATTCGGTTCAAAATTACAAGGGTATGAAGTTGAACATTGCTGTCGTAAGCCCAAAATATTGGGTCGGTTGTTCAACGACGGTTATAAAATAAAATATACATCTAAGTTAAAGTAAATTTAGCTTCTACATTTAATGCTTAGGTTAACCTTAAAAGTAAGCATCTCAAAATATATGTCGCTACATATGTCATCCGCGTTTATCATTGATCTTACCTGACGTCACGAATAAAAAGTAATATAATATTACAAACGTGCACTGAACTATTTTTTTGAACAAATAGAGTTGTAAGCTAGAAATCATCTCTGATATTATTTTTTAAATATTTGTAAAGGAAAACTAGAATCTTCTCTATTGAATTTTATAACGATAACGAAGCTAGGCCAATGAGAAAATTCTGCCTTTTAAATTTCTCACCCTAACGATTTAAACGAAATTTTTGAATTGTTTTGAAGATCAGGGGCTAAAAGTATTTCTTTATCCCGCTTCCTAAGTTTCTGATAGCACAAATTGTTAAGAGTTTGTGCTATCGTCCTGACATACAGACATACACACAGGCAAAAAAAAAAATTCTCCTAAACAAAACAATAAACACGTCAAATCTGGAGATTTTGGTTGAATTTGAAGAAGAGCCTCAGAGCTCAAATAAATCTTATTAGGCTAAATTAAGCCTTACCTATTGAAACGCAGTGCTATAAGCGAAAGCAGAGAGCACGCCGCACTTTACTATACTCAATACTCACAGGCAAAAAACTTTTTCGTTTATTATTATAGATAAACAAGTTAATTAATTAACAGGATTTTTATTATAATCTTTCAATTAAATGTATCCAGTCAACATATGCGACTAAAATAATGAAAAATAATTGTAAAAAATGATTAGATTACCTTTTCGTACTATTCCTAAATAATCCCTTCAGCGAAAAAGCAGTCGAGGAAATTTTAGAGTAAAAAAAAGTTAATTAGTAACCAAAGTTAAAAAAACAAAATTTTTAGATGAAATTGAAATGGTAACCAAATAAAGTGATTGGGTTCAAATTAATTCGGGAATCAGACCTTTAAAAAGCAATTTACGTTAATACAGTAAAATACAATATGCTCTTTATTTTTACGATAGCTTATAACATATTTATTCTTACAGAAGTTTGTAAAATGAATAAAAATCTAAAGAAAAAAAAAATAAAGAAATTTCTTAAAAAAATCAACAACATAGTTCATTGATCTTTACTGATAAACTGCATCCTTATAACGTGATAATTATAAAGCACAAATAAAACTAAAATATAAGCTCTAAGTTATAACTGAACCTGTGCAAATTAATGCGTATAATTTTATATATTTTTTTTATTGATTTTTTATTGACAAGTTTTTATTGATTTTGACAAGTTCTTTTATCCAACTTATTCATTTCAGCTTTTTCTTGACCACGCGAGACAATTTTTTTTATTCAGAAATTACAGAATCTGTACGTTTAGAGCTGATGCTTAAGACTACTCACTCACTTGATATTACAGTCGTTTGTTTGCAAAATCCGCTTAGTATTTTACAAAAGATAAAAGATAAATCTAAATAAAAATCGCAGGAAGATAGAAATGGAAGTAAAACTATGTACTTACTTTCTATTGCCCATGGCTTTAAATTAATAACTTCGTTCAAATAAATAACGAGACTATCTTTACACTGATTACTTGTATTGCTATTTAAAAAGTTTTTGAAAAATAGGAAAACAAACGACGCATTATTTAAATCACTTTTTTCAAACTCATCTGTGGCAGGAGAATCTGATTTTTCACAGAAAGTTTTTGCGCCGAGAACACTTGAGAAAGCAGATCTATTTGAGAGGTTCTGACTAACAGAGTTTTGTATAAAACATAAAGAAATTAGTATAAAAATAAAACATTCCAAACATTTACTATTGTGGGAAAGAGTAGACATTATGCAGATATTTAATTGTTCCTAACACTTCTGTCCCTACATTCCTGATTTAACGCTAAAGTTAATTTAAATCCTATAAGGAACATCTTTGTAATATGCTATTTAGTATGCCAAATCTTTTAAAGTTTTACGCCCTTTTTTTGTTTCCTTTTCCTTATGTAAGAATAATTGAGAAATCAACAAAATTATTATTCTTAGTTATTTTTGCTTTATTCAAAGGGATAAAAAATTACTTAAAAAACATTTAGGAGTGTTTTTGTTTAATAGGAGAAGGACACACATATAACGAGGAAAATGGAATATTTTGCGTATTAGTATATTATAAACGCATTAAAGGTTAATCTTTCAACAATTTTTTCCTTTTTTTCCGGATTTAATGAGAGAAATAAATTTCGAAGTGTGAAATAATATCAGTGCTGATGAAAAGACTTATTTTAAGGAATACTACTTAAAATTAATCAGCTTCAAGTACAAAAAAATGGTAGCATCTGCTTTACACTAAGAAGTGTAACAGAACATTCTTTGGGTTAACGCTTAGTGGAGCACCATTTTGGCGTAAAGTAAGTGCCTCCCTTTTCGATAATAAGATGCGCGAAATTTTCTTATAGTGTATAAAAATATTTAGACGAAACATTCAATGTATTACGAATGCATAACAGTAGGACAATGTATCAACAAACAAGTTTAAATTCACCACCAAGTGGATCTATACTGTAAAAACTGTGGTGTAATACCAATCCAAATTTGGTGTTTATAAACTCTAAAAATTATGTGAACGATTACTTTATTTCAAGTTAATAACAAATCTAGCGTTCATACACAATGGCGTAGTTAAATTTTTTGCCGTTTACCACGGTTCACAGTGAACATTACACAGTTACAATTATTTTCTAATTACAATTGCACACAGTTCACAGTTACAATTATGTTATGTTCTCATCACAATTAAGCTCTCATAATTTCCTTTTTATTGATGAATAAAACGTTTAGTTAGGAGAGGAATCATCATTTTTTTCCTACTTACTTCTACGACGGGAAATACGCAATGCGTCACACTTTGATTAAATTTCAAATCATTTCTGGAGTAACTTAATAAGTACTTTATATTGACGGTTCTTTACATTTTTCAATGTGAGGATAAAACTAATCACGGTAAAGCTACAGTAGAATCTCGATCGATTGTTTTTAAAGGGACCATCCATTCATTACGAACGATATATGCTGGAAAACGACCAATGCAGGTCAACTTAAAATATCAAATAGTGATTTGAAAATGAATGGAAAATGATAAGGAAAATTGGATTTAAAAAGAAAGGAAGTAACGGAAATAATTAAATAGTCTAAAAATCTTTAATTGAAATAGTTATGTACAGTCCGCAAAAAAAAAAAACGAATCACCCTGAATAACTTTTGTTCTAATGATCGGATTTTCACGAACTAAGTGTCAATCTTAATGGTTCCTGGGGGTGACTTCAAATATGCTAATTAATTAGTGCTAACTAGTAATTAAGTTACGAAATCAGACACAAAAACGTACTTTCTCCGAATAAACATATATTTTTCTTTGCATATTTGGATTTTTAACCTTCAAAATATAGGGGGTAGCCGCAATCTGGGAAATATGGTCCCCATAGTTTGGTCAGGAGAGCGATCCAAAGTTCGTACCCCTTAATGTTAATTTCACTCTTCACGTTTCTAGTCATATTTTTAAAACTAATAAAGCAATTTAAAGAAAATTGCCCCCACTCATAAAACTCATTTACTCAAAGATAATTTCATGAAAAAATTAATTTTTAATAATTATTAATTAGTTTTTATTATTTAATTAAATTGAGGATGAAAAAATTTTGAATTATAAGGTATGAATTTTTTTATACCATATTAATCTACATATTTTTCAATTGAAAAATCCAAAGTTTCAACTGTTTTTATTTATTAGAAGCTGAGAAAAATTAAAATTAATTATTTTAAGAAAAATAATTTGACGACAATAAAGAAATGGTTAAATGGGGCGATTAATATTAAAATATGATAAACTTGCGAGGAACTTGACTTCGCGCGCGTAGTGTAAAATTTCATTCATATTTTTTTCGCTAATAATCGTTTGCTAATCTTTTTATTTATATTTATTTCTAACTATAAAATACAATGTTTCCTTTTTAGTCGCTTAATAATTTCTTTGCTAATTAGTAAAGAAATTTGAATAAAACATTTTGAATAAAAAACACTTTATTCAAGGAATGTCTAGTTTTATAAAATAGGATATGATATGATCTTCTGATAATATGATTATACACCAGATTGTGCTTATTTAATATGACTATTTTTTATTTTTTGATTTTGTTTTTCAATAACTGATACAATTTCAATAATATACATACGTATGCATAGATTTGGAATAATATATTTATCAATTTCTTGAATATATATCTTATAAATATTAATAAAAATACGTAGTCAACATTTTTTAGTATCTCTCACAACATCGCAAATTTCTCAACATCTTATAGGGTAAATTAACGAATGAAGGAACACTTAAGCTTAGCTTGCCTTTAAGAAAAAATCATAAAAATTTCAAATTTGTAATTTTGGCTAAGTGATGGTGTCGACATATTTGTTATTAAATACAAATTATGTAAAAAAATTTAGATAACTTATATAATATTGTTTTAAGCTTTTGGTGGCTTAAATAATAAGTAGTAAGATAACCAAGTGAAGGAACAGTTCTTACCAGTGAATAAACACTAAATTTTCCAGTGAATGAACAGTTAATTTAGAGAATGTTTGATGCTCGTTAGGAATCCATAGGCCACACAAATGTGTAAAAACAAGATTTTTTTTTGGAATTACAACATATAATCACAGTTAACGAGGAAAATGTTTTTTTTTTCAGTCATGGAATGGAAAGTAAAATATGTTTGAATACATAATTTAAAAAAAAAATGTTTTTCAGTTTTTTTCTCACAGTTTAATAGTCAGTTCTAAATTATGAATGTTTATCACTGCGTAATCATTGTGTAATCCGGTGATGTTTTTATTACTATTATAATTAGATCACTTTTTTGTTTACTCTTTTCCCTATATTTTTTAAGCTTTTTTTAAAATCTTTTTAAGTATTTTTCTTCTCTTCGTCATACTTTCTGCTTTAACTTTTTTTTCCAGCTCTTTCAATCTCTTTAAATTTTCGTTCTTTTTCTGAAGTTAATGCAAAAAAGTAATTTATTTCTTTTTCTTTTGATTTAACCTTCCTCTTTTTTCCAAATTTTTGGCCAATGTAAATGTATCTTCGAAATTTCTTTTGATTTTTCCAGTACCATTTCTAGAATTCCTCACTGGATAATAAATGAGAAAAAGGAGTTTCGAAATTTGAGTAAAATCCATCTCCCATTGACTTATATCTAGTGGATCTTCAGCAGTACTTACCATTTACTTATGGAACCAATTTTTTTTTGCAACTAACAATGCCTCAAGAGGGCTTATCTCAAAATCAGTTTTCAAGATACTTTCATTATCAATGTTAGTTGTATCAGCTTCAGTGCCAAAATTTGATTAACCAAATTTTATTTTTGAAATAAATTCTTCAATATTGAGAAAAGCACAGGCTATTGGATGTTTGGGAGATTAAATTTTTCTGTCAATGTTCCTTTAAAAATTTGCAACATAACTTGTGAGATTTCCTTCTCAAGCTTCTGAAGAATTAGAGCATCGTTACTCTCGAAGCATGTGTTTTGTTAATAAGCTGTCTTGCTCATTAACTCTTGGTGTCTGTCTCACATGCATTTGTTAAAGTAAACGTTTTCTACATCGAATGGAAAAATATCGCATTTCATAAAAGCATTTTAACTTCATCAGTTGATGCCTTAAAATCTTATTTAAAAATAGATGTAAAATTTTCCCGGCATATGTTTTACAATTCTTTTGTTTTCAAGATCTAACGGGAGAGTTCCATGAATTAGGTACTAAACCAGAAAATTTGTTTTGATGAACAAAACTTGCTCAGTTTCAAATTGATATGAGATTTATATCTATCCAGAAGAAGCAAAATAGGGAATTTGATAACATTTTTAATTAGCCATGGGTAGAAACATCTGCAATATATTTGTAAAATGTTGCTGCGGTCATCGTTTCATTTCATGAATCGCTTTTTCCAATGAAATATATAGTAGTGACTGATTCTGTAATATCTCAAAGAATTCTTCAGTAAGGAAAAACTACCAATGGAGGTACTTTTTTCTTTCCTAGGTACTTTAGAATATAAATCCTTAAAATTTTTTGGGCAGAAGATTTTTCCCGTTTAAGGGCAGTATTCAACTCTTGTTTCGTTCGCATTGTAAATGCAATCACTTTCTAAAAGGGTGCCAGGGCTACTTCCCTCCTAAAGATTCTTCTAAAGTTCTTAAAACCAGTATTTCGAATATTATTCTCTAAGGAAAGTTTTGCCTTTTGAAATTATCTTCGCATTGCACTGAGTTATCAGTGGATGTCACCTTAAAAAAACTTCACCCATTTTTCACCTGGATGATTGTCTTTAAATGGATTTTTCCTACCAGTTCCAGTCTGGACATTAAGGACCGCAATAAGATAATAATTTAGCTAATTATTGGCACAAAAACCTGCAAAGAAATTTTCGATTCAAGCTTTTATTATTATATTTATTTGTTATATTTAGTCAGTAAACATAGTTTATCAAGGTGTCTAAGGTATGATGTAATAACTAATCACTACATTTATAAAGATAAATAATAAATAAATTATTATTATAATTCTTTAAATAAATTTAGTAATTAAATTTGCATTTTGAAATGAAATTGTTATAGGAACTATTCATACAACATTTAACTGAATTTTGGATGTCCTCTATACCTCAAAGTTACTTATTATCCATGAAAAATCATATTTCACACATATTGTTCATTCACTGGGAAATCTATTCCCAGTGAAGGAACATGTCTGTTCCCTCACTGGTTAGAAGTTGATTTTTGTATTTTTAACATAATTTTGATGTATAATATGACTAAAGGTACAAGAAAATTAAAATTTTTCTTTTATTTTCATTAACTTGAAAAAATCCCAGTTAAGGAACACTTGTTTATTCATTGGTTTTTCATCGTTTGGTAATCCAGTTAATAAACACCCCCTAATTTCAGTACTTGCTTATGTTATGATGCTCAAAATAAATAAAACGTAACTGCAATAACCATATTTTGAATTCTCTTTTTCACAATGAGAAAAAAAAAACATTATTATATGCAATTAATTGTACTTTAAACGGATAACTACAAACCCTGACCTTATAATTTGTCAAAGAAAGAAGGCGTTGAACAGATACTAACAAATTCAAAACTTTTTCCAGAGAAGACTCTAAGACCAGGTAACTCAGTGCATTGTTAGATGACTTCCTATTGTTAGGTAGTAAGCTATTGTTACCAATCAATCGAAATCAAAACGATTAAAATCGTATTTTTAAAAAATATCTATGAAATGTTCCTTCACTGGGGTGTGTTCCTTCACTTGTTGGTTTACCCTATATCGTCTTAATCTTAAAAGAAATTTCCGGAAGTGTTTCGCAGAACTATTTTACCAACTATTTAATTACAGTTTTAAATTTTTAAAAATCTTATTCTTTACCCTTTTAAGTTTATTATTTCCTCATTGATATACTAATCAATTTTTTTAGTACTTTAATTTAGGTTTTCTTTAAAGTAAAGTTCCTTTCAAAATTATAGTCAAGTTTTTTTTAAAGACTTATATTGCTCCAAGGGATCTACTCAATAATTTCGCTATTTCCAGAATGAAATCTGTTTGATCGAAACATATTATTCCTTGAAAATTAACTTTTATTATTTATCTAAGCTTATTCCATTTATAACGGTATTAAGGTTAAGGATATGCGATGGAAGCCCCGTTTACTATTATACTATAAATGCATTAAATCATGTAGCTTGAATAATTTATTTCAAGCAAATTATTTAATAATTTTAAGCAAATAAAGGTGTAAAAATAAACTCTATCGGAATATTCTGAATGTATACCCTAAAATATATGTAGAATAAACTTTGAAATCGATATATAAAAAATACCTTTTCAAACAACTTCGAGTAGGACAGGAACGCTAACTTGTTTTAAATAGTTGTCCTTGTAACTATTTAATTTCAATTCCTGGTGCTAGGGGACATACCATTTTCACATTCGACTTTTGAAATTTCAATTGTAAACGGAATTTTTTTATGTCCTTGAATTAAAATGTTAAGGTTTGCAGCAAAAAAAATTTTACTGCATTGATTTTTTCACAAAGCAGTGAATTATTAATTTTTTCAATCTAAGAACCTGTGCTTCTAACTTATGTAAAACTTATTTTAATATCGAGTGAAATAATTTAATATGTGTTGTGTTGTTTCTAATCCCCAAGAGGTCCATCCCAATTAGACCAATTCCATAAGTCCAAAACTGTCCAGTAAGTCTAAAAACAGATGAGGTTTTGAAAAAACCCCGTCGATCTTAAAATCGATACAGTTTAGAATATGCTCGGGCGAAGCCTGAGCAGTCCTACATTTAGTGCAAAGTCCAAAAGTCTTTTGCCCCTGAACATACGAGAGACACCTCAAGTGACCACTTGCAAAGCGAGATAAACAAGTCTGCTGGCTTCTAGGTCCCTCAAAAAGCAAGACACTTCCAGGTCGTTTTCTGAAATACCAACTATGCGGAGGAGGAACCCTCCAGAGGTCCATAAACATTTTTTTGCACTCTGAAAAGGCCTCGTTGAAAGTGGAAGGTAGATCTGGCTGTAGAGGTTCCAAAGAAGCATCTTGAGCCAGTGAGTCCGCCATCTCGTTACCTTTAATTCCAACGTGTGATGGAATCCATTGAAAGTGTACTCCAAAGTCCGCAGAGAGTCTGAAGAGCATCCCCAAAATTGTAGCCGCAACCCTGTCTCCAACATTCCTCCAGTTGCTAAGGTGTTGGATTGAAGATTTGCTATCCGTCAGTACCCATATTTGCTTAAAGTCAGGCTCAGCAATATTCTCAACATGTCTCAGGCCATTTTCAATCGCAATAAGCTCAGATCTGAAAACTGAGCAAAATTCAGAATTTCTAATTTTGAGACTCATTGTGTTAGTGGGTGTTTTAATAAAAACCACACTACCTGAATGACCTTCGTCGCTCTTGCTGCCATCTGTGTATAGTTGTAAAGCATCTGATGGTATTTGGCTAAAAGTTTCAAGAGCCATTTGTCTCATAAATTCTGGGTTGTCTTTACTTTTATAGGCCGGGTACAACAGCTCCGTATGGAAATGGATACCTGAAAAATCAGTAACAGGGCTAAAACATGACCTCAAGGAGTGAGGCTCAATTCAGCAGGGATATTGCAAGTCTACAAGATGAATTGAAACAGCCAAAGAGAAGGGACTGTTTCTCTTCAGTCTATGGCTATTTTTCCAATTTTTGAGATTGTAAGAGGTTCTGTTCTGGTCACCAAAACTGATGAGCTTATTGTAGTATTTCTTGAGACTGGAGTTCCTTCTCATGTATAACGGTTGGAGGTCAGATTCAAACAGAACAATTTTATCTGGACAGCTACGCCTCAAACCTGTAATAATTTTTGCAGCACTAATTTGGACTCTTTCTAATCTATTCAGGTTTGTCTCTGAAGCACAGGAATAAATAGGTGCCCCATATTCCAGTATGGGTCTAATAAGTGCAGTGTATGTTAATTTCAAAGTTGTAGCATCTGCTCCCCAGTCTTGCCCAGAAATATATTTTAGGATATTTAACCTCTTTCTACACCTCGATTCCAGCAGTTCGATGTGCTTATTCCCAAGAATCTCCTGGTCCATAATAAAACCCAAATGTTTTGCATTCTTTTCGTAAGGCAAATTTTGACCGTTAAAACTAATAGTAGGTTTATAATTGTATATGTGCCTATTGGTAGTATAAAAACTAACAACAGATTTAGATGAGTTAAAAACCAGTTTGTGTTTTCGAGCAAAGTCACTCACATCTTTTAGAGTGAGGTTGATATTGTCTTCAATAGTCTTAATGTCAGCGCCAGAGTGCCAGAGGACGACATCATCGGCGAAAATACCAACATTACATCTCTTAGATATCACCTTTTCGATGCCAGCAAAAAATAGGCAAAAGAGAAGGGGCCCCAAGACGGAACCCTAGGGGACTCCCTGGCCGAGTCTAAAATTTCTTGAGAGGGTCTGATTGAATTTAACTCTGATGGTTCTGGCCCTTAAATAATCAGAAATCCAAGGGAGAGCGTTACCTCTAATTCTAAAGTCATCAAAAAGCTTGATCATTAGCTTATTTCGCCACACTCGGTCAAAAGCCTTTGTTAAATCCAAGAATGCAGCCACAGTATGATTAGTGGGCCGCATGTTCTGAGCGTCTCTTACACTCTGGCAAAAATATAAGATTTGGTCAATCGTACTATGGCCTTTTCTAAAACCGTACTGCTCTTTTGGGAGCAAGTCGTTTGTTTCGAGATAAAAAATAAGCCTATTTAATACCATTTTCTCCATTATTTTACACGGGATGCTAGTCAAGGAGATGAGACGATAACTCTCAGGAGATCCAGCATCTTTGTCCATCTTCCTTATTGGGATGACAATCGCCTTTTTCCAGTCAAGTGGTATACGACCTCTTTTCCATGACTGATTAATTATATCCAATAATTTGAGTTTGCCATTTGGTCCAAGATGCAGAATCATATGAGCATGAATGTTATCGGGACCAGGGGATCTCTTTGGATTGACATCACTCAAAACAGAGTCAAGTTCATGCATAGTAAAAGCAGTAATAAAGATTTAATATGTTGTGTAACTAAATGGATAATCCCAAGAAACTGAATCGAAAATATAAAAACTTCATTGATTTAAAAAAATAATAGATAATAGTAAAAATAGACATGTTTTGAGCGTAGAATAATAAAAGTAACAAGTTATTCAAACCTGACAAGTCTTGAGAATGGACGATTATATTTGAACGCTCGAAACTTGTCGACTTTTAGTACCCTCTTCATATGTTTTGATGCCAGTTGACTTTTTATTGTCAATTATACTGTTTTACAGTTGAGTCTTGATCATTATTTTGATAAGGATTTTACACTCGTTAAAGTAAACATATGCATTTTAATATTTTAACAGGATTCATGTGGTCTTTAAAAACGTAAGAGCATCAATATTGTAAAAGTTATATTTAACTTAAAAATTAAAATTTTGTGACCAGATATTTTCAGTTAATGAAATTAAATATTTTATCTTTTAAGTTTTTGTGCCCCTATTTCAGTATCTTAAATATCTTACAAGCTCTGTTTAGAAAGAGAGTATCAGATATACATAAGGGAAACAAAAATAATCATAGGAGCAGTATTTGGTGGTAAATGTAGCTTATCGTAATTGAAGAATATGCTGTGCGACACTTAATGGTGAATTTGAGAACGTAAGTTTCAGAATGTATCGAAACATGAGGATGCTATTTTCTAATCATCTTTATCCAAAGAAAACCATGTAACCTAAATATCTAGCAGAATGAAGTGATTTTTTAAACAATTAATCATACAATATGAAACATATTATTTCAGTATCTTATTCTTAAACATAACATATTTCAATGTTTTTAAAATGCCACAAAACATTCAGCAATTCCTTGAGTTATAGAAAAAAGAAATATCGTAAATTATAGAAAACTCTGTGAATGTGCATTAGAATTACTATACAATCTACATTTTATTTTTCAAGCACTTTTTCATCCTTCAAAAATGATAATCCCTAAAGTTTTGTATATAGCTATAATAAGTTATGTTAATTTGATTTTAGTATGAAATCCTCGAATAAATATAGCAAAAACAACATAATCTAAATAATATCAGATGAAAAGTTCATGTGTTTAAATACTAAAAACTCAGAACGTAATAAATAATTTATAAATCGATTCAAATTTTCTTTTCAAAGGGGATTAAAAAAAAATTTTTTTTTTTGCTTTTTGGGCAGAAATCAGCTTAAAAATTGTCTATTGCCTAGAAACTTCGAGATATTTTCTATTAATAATTAATAAAACCTCTTAAAGCAATCACAGAACTTTATTTCAATTTTTTTACGGTCAGATTTTGGTTGCTTAGCAAACTAGTAAAATTAAGCATTCCTCTTTTGAATTAGTCAATGGGTTATCTTAAAATATTCATTTGCGCAGGCGACTTTTTTTGGCTGTTTTCTGGACTATCGCCAAATATATAAACCTTTATTGCTACCCAATTTACCACCCAATTTTTTTAAAATTTTGTCTACCCCCCCTAATTCAAGTGTCTAGATTCCAAATATGTAAAAAAAAATATATGTTTATTCAGAGAAAGTACGTTTTTGTGTCTGATTTCGTAACTTAATTAATAGTTAGCACTAATTAATTAGCATATTTGAGGTCACCCCCAGAAACCATTAAGATTGATACTTAGTTTGTGAAAATCCGATGATTAGAAAGAAAGTTATTCAGGGTGATATCTTTTTTTTTTGCGGACTGTACATGCGTGTGAAACTAAAATGTCTGAACATATGCACTAGATAAAATCATATGTGTATACATTTTAGTTACATTTATTTGTACGTATACAAATACGTACAAAATGCAGTACATGTTAATACGTGCAAAAATCTACTATCTACTGTAAAATATAATCATTTATAGGAATACAATAGTCTTGTAATCGTGTATTTAGATTACATGTAATCATAATTACATGTAATCAAATTACATGTAATCATGATTACATGTAATCTTATATTTTGATTACTTGTAATCATAATTACTCGTAATCGTTTTTGTTGTGATTACTTGCAATCGCAATTACTTGGCATCATGATTACAAGTAATTGATTACTGTAATCAAAATTGTAATCATGATTACAGCTGTAATCAAAATTTTTTGAAAGTTGTAATCATGATTACAAGTAATTGATTACTGTAATCGACTATGTAATCATGATTACAGCTGTAATCAAACTTTGTAATCACGATTACAAGTAATTGATTACTGTAATCAATATTGTAATCATGATTACAGCTGTAATCAAAATTTTTGAAAATTGTAATCATGATTACAAGTAATTGATTACTGTAATCAAAAAATGTAATCGATTACATTTTTGGCCAACTCTGGTATAAGTAAATAAAATATAGAAATTTATTCCTTGAATACAAAGAGTGGGTATAGTATTAGAGAGGCAAGATGAAATAGAAGAACTAGTATGAACAACTCTGCGAATTTTTCTATCTCAATGAGGTTAATTCGAACCAAATTGGTAAACAAAACGTGATTTTTGCAATTGATTTAACTAAGAGATACTGGGTTGCAAAGCTGAAAAAAAGTATGAAGTCACTGAAAGTGATAAATCGCATTCTGATGGGTGAAAAGTAGTGATACTTTTTACCCATCATTAAAATAGGTTAAGTGACGCATTACGAAATTTTGCATTTTACTTTGCAAATGACTTCATTTACTATTTTAGAGTATTCGCAACATTGAAAAATTTAAAATGTAAAAATAACTTGTTTTAATACTATTTAAATTTCTAATATTTGAGAAAAAATAAAAGGAAAGAAGAATACGAAAAGAAGTTGCATCAATCAAGTAGTTGATAAATGTTTAATGCATTTCGAATCGTATTTTTACAAAGAGGCCAAACAAATTTTTGTCGAATTCCATTCCTGCAAAGTTTTCTTCTTCTGTGTATCTACATATATCTCTGGTCCAGCATAAAACTCTTAAACTACATAGTTCACCACAAAGCCGACTTACTTCTATATTGTAGTTGCTGAAGGCAACAAGGTCTTTTTCTTTTACACTCACAACATCGCACAAAAAAACGTCTTGTCGCTATTGACAACAAACGGACGATTTAAATCAGGTTTGAAGGAAAAACAACTTTTATGTGGCATTGGTTTGAATTTCTCTAAAAGTACATTATTTTATAGTGTGTTTTGCGTCTTATATAATCTTTTTGTAATAAATCTACAATCATAGAAATTCTATGCCAATATTCAAGGTAAATTTTTTAAGTCAGCCATTAGCCAATGTAAATGTATAAAGAAAGCATATATTTACAAAAAATGTCATTTCGTAATGTTAAAACTGTTCTAACATCATGAAGTATTTTATTTTGAAAAATTTTATTTTAATAAAATTTTTCACCCGTTTAGAGAATTAACGGATGCTTTTTAGTTTTTTTTCTGAGCTGAATATTTGCAATACAGAAATTAAAATGGTTGTACATTAGTGATTTTATGTTCTATTTTTAATTTAATACCCTAACCAGTTTCCGATTTGAGCTCTCGCATAGGGCGGTGTTGAACTTGTAGCTCTTTCCTTCAATGGATCATTAGTTTCATTGAAAGGTTCCTCCAGTGGGCCATTGGATGGTTTTGAACCTTTAGCTTTTTCCTTTAATGGATCATAAATTTTATTGAAAGGTTCTTCCCTTCTGCCATTGTGTGGTGTTGAAACTCTAAAATTTTTCGTCAATAGACTTATAATTTTATTAAAAGGAATTTCTATTATGATGTACAAGAGGAAGCCCGCGAATATTGAGAATAGAAAAAAAAATATGAATTCTCCAATCTGAAAAAGAAAAAAAAATACAATTTATAAATATGGGAACAATATGAAGTCCGAGTTAATCGTTTTGAATAAATTGAACTAATAAATCATATAAAGATAAGAATTCAGTTTTGTACGATGTCCTATTATTATCTTAAATAAATATTTTTTATGAGTTAATTTATGAGTAAGTAAAAAGCAGTGAAATAGCTTTTACTGATATTTTTTTTTTAAAAACCAAAATACATAATTTTAAAAAAGTTAGTGCCTATAAATTTGAAACTTTTATTTATCTAATAAATCATTCTATAAAGTGAGATCATAAGACTTTATTTAGAATTTTTTTTTCTTTATTTTGTAGTGAATCGCATTTGCGAGCTAATGAAAAAAGTTAGATTTGAATATCCTAAAAATTTTAAAAGTTTCATGCTATTTTCAAAGTAGTTCTTGCACTTTTTAAAGCAATGTTCAAAATGATCAGGGGTTTTCCATAAATTTCATTTCGTATCATAATGCAAAATTAATAACAAATGATCATACCTTACAATAATAGTCCGGAAATCGATATGTGATGGTATAAGGAAAGAAAACATACTTTTACATATCAAAATTGGGCAATGATCCCCAATTTTGGGAAACCCCTGATCGTTATGAGCTTTCTTTAAAAAAATAGAAAAACTACTTAGAAAATTACTTGAAACGTTTTAAATTTTCAAGATATTCAATTCAAACCTTTTTATTGGTTCCCAAATACGATTTACTACATTATATAAAAATGTCCATATCTCCATAAATATTTACTCTAGTTTTACGCAATTTTATGCGATTGTTAAAAATGACAACTTAAGTAATCGATACAAGTTACAAGCTTATTGATTGATTTTCTCAGCATAGGGTGTTCAAAAATACTTATTTTCTTCTGGACATGGAAGACTTCTAAAACGTTAATTTATTTAAATATGGGCCTATACCCATATAAATAAGAAACTTCCCCATTTTTGTTTAGGAAATGAAATAACTCAATATCTATTTTTTTTTATAGATTATAATCATATCAGAATAATTCAAACGCCGTTTTTTTACAATTTAAGTTTTTTGGTTGTTTATTTATGACTCAACAAATTAATGTCACAAGGGTAGCAGAAACATCTAAAAGTCTGCATCTTGTGAAAGCCATTTAAATCCTTTTTTCAAACTAGTTATTTTCAGAATTAGTAAAGTAAGACATATTTTAAACTAAAAGTTGTATTCATATAATACGTAGTAAATGCCCTGGAATATTGTCACAATTACAATTGACAGTGTCATAAAGGTAACACACGAAATATTGTGTTTATATAAGGCATAGGTAAGGATCTGGAATGTTGTCGCAAGTATTACAATTAACAGTTTCGTAAGAATAACACACCAAATATTGTATTTATGTAATACATAGAATAGGTCCTGGAACATTTTCAGAAGAATAACAATTGCCAGTGATCCAAGATCAACTCACCAAAATATTGCATTTATATTAAACATAGTAAAGGCCCTGGAATATTGTCACAGGTAAAATTGGCAGTGTCAAAGTGTAATACACCAGATGTTGTATTTGTATAATACACTGGTGAAATAAATTAAGAGAATTTGCATATTTTATCGAATTTCATAAGAGGAACGGAACTGAATGTAAAACCACTGTTTCTAGACAAGAATACAAATCTTGTACATCAAATGCGTAAGCGTACATGTGTAAGTAGGAGAAGCCAGTAAAGAAACAGGCTTTATAAGTGTGCGTAAGTTAATACACATTTCGTTCGCAAGCGCACATCCATGAATTTCTCGGTGTTACTTTGCAGCAATAGGTTAAATTCAAATTGTAACAGTAAAAATGAGCAACCTCGAACTTTCAGATGATGGAAAGAGGTGGCGAATTGTGGGGAGGATAAAAGCAAGTCAATCTCAGATTTCTAGAGAGTGCAATTCAACACCCAGCGTCATATGAAACTTTTGGAAACAGTTCCAGGACTCTGGATTCATCGAGAGAAAGCCTGGGCAAGGTCGTCCAAGAGCCACAATTTCCAGAGAATATCGCTATTTGTCCAATATAGCGAGATGTAACAAAGGGACTACAGCTTCTCAGCTCTCTCGTGACTTGTATGCAGCCACATGATCCCGTGTGTATCAAGGGCGACTGTTTCCAAACGATTTCGTGAGAGAGAAGACCTGCTGTTTGCGTCCTGCTCACTTCTACGAATAGGAGAGTCCGTTCAGTATGGTTCAGAGAGCTTTGAGATTGGAGTGTGGATCAATGGGCGACCGTTTTCTTTACTGATGAGTCCCGGTTCAGCTTAAACACCGATTCTCGCCGTACGTTCGTATGGAGAAAACCAGGGATCCACTACCTACCCTCTAAAGTTTGTGAAATCGACCATTATGGCGGAGCAGATTTAACGGTCTAAGCAGGAATCATGTTGGATGGCCGCTCACCTCTCCATGTCTTTGACAGAGGTTCTGTGACTGGTATGAGGTATAGGGATGAGGTCTTGAAGCCCTACGTTTGCTTTTTAAGGAGTGCAGTTGGCCCTGAGTTCATTTTAATGGACGATAACGCTAGGCCAGATATAGCTCTTCTGGTCAACACGGATTTCTAGAGTGTGAGGATATTCGCCGGCTCTCTCTCTCTCTCTCTCTCTCTATATATATATATATATATATATATATAGAGAGAGAGAGAGAGAGATGGATATATAGATATAGTTTCAAGTCTGTTAGATCAAGTTTAGTCTATCCAGCTCTCTCTATGTTATTCTGAAAATGGAGCAACATGTCAATATGAAAAAAGCCATAATTTTGAAACAAAAAATGAGAAGAGTTTGTGGTATAGTTTTTAATATTTAAAAACTTACGCCAATAAATCATGATCTGAACTCATTAAAAATGGCAAAAAAAGAGAATATGTCATTGGTTTTGATAATTTTCATCTGGGTGGAAATACGTCAAAAAAAATTTTTTTCTCCATAAAGTTTAACTTTAAAATATTTAAGTTATTTGTCCGTTCTACAACCCAGATAATTCTTGCGGCGAGAATACAGTTTAAATTATATTTTCCTTCAAGTGTGTAAGGCACCTTAAATTGAGGCTTTTTTATTTTCCTTGGGGAAAGAGAATTCAAAAACCATGTCAAAAGATTTACGCATTTTCTGGAGCGAAAATATAAAACAAACTTACTTGGGAAATTCTATCCATGTAGCGTCTTTCAGCATTAATAGCATCCCTAAATATCAAATATAAAGGGTGCACTATGTAAATGGTATAACTTATACGACTTAGTGGAAGGAATGCCTTCGAAGAAAGTATTTTGTTGACAACACCTATAAATAATATTTATAAAAGGTAGATTAATTTGTTTTGTACAGTGCGACAAAACAAAACAAAAAGAAAGTATCCAAAAAATTCTGAATAAGAAATTCGGAATAATTGAAAATTAATTAAAACTTGTACAAATAAATGAAATTGGCCTCTAGTATATTTTTCAAATTAATTTTAATACGTTTGCATCTCAATTTAAGGTAACAATTGCTAATAATAATAGATAAATGTCCAATTGCTAATAAAAATAGATAAAAATCCCTTTTAAAGACAATTTAAAAGTTTTCCATTATCTTTAGCTTAGAATTTACTTAAAAAGTGATTTTGATTCTTTTTTATTTTAGTCAAACCACCTTTACCGCGTTAAAAGAATGTTTTTTTAAAATTAAATTAAATTTTCAATATATTGTTTTAGTTGCTGCGATTCAGATGGCCTACTTACTGCGCTGTACTTAATATTTTTAAAAACCAAATTTCTTTATCTAAAATTAATAAAGCATTTTTCAATTTTTCAGCACAATGCAACGAGAATACACTTGAATGGCATCCTTCTATGAACGAAAAATAATTAATTTGCTTGGTCACGAGTAAAACGTCTAAAATCCACCATTTGAAAATTTTTTACGAACTAAGTAACATCTCTGTTCCATTGAAAATACAACTGCAAATAAAAAAACTTTTTGGAAGGAAAGATATAGTGAGAATTAAACATGTATAATTTATTGTGAAATATTAATTTGAAAAATTTCAATATAAAGTATTCCTAATGGGACAAATTCGCAACGTGAGGGATATTTGCAAATTTTATTAAAATGAATTTTCTACAAAATGCCAGAACCAATATAAATGCATTAATACATAAACTTTCGAACTATGTTAAAAAATTGTGAGCACTGCGCCTCTTCCATTGTGGGTGTTCAATTTTACATTTAATTTTGTTCTGTTGCGATGAAGTTATAAGACTTAAGTGCAACAGCAAAAAGTTCGACGGCGTGTCAAAAAATGTTTAGGAAATACGACAGAAAAAAATCTCCAATCGATTGTTAGTTTGAGCATTATTAACTGGTAAACTTGTAGTAAAAAATATCCAGAGAGAAGCTCCATAGCCCGTAGAAATATAACATGCCGAAATTGCCATACTTGCTTATAAATATAGCACCATGCTTCTTTGTTCTAATTTGTTCGAAAATCACTGCAATATTAAATGCTTTTTTTTTGCTATTCTCCCACACTTTTTTAAGACTTAAAAATTTGAAATTATTATAACGTGTAGAAAAGTGTATAAGGTACAGGACAGGCGAATTTCAATTTGTTCGAAAGTCATTGTAATTATAAGTATTTTTTTTCGCCATTTTTTTCACGCTTTTTTTACGTTACATTTAGAAGAGTTGCGGAAAAACTATTGGACTTAAAAACTTGGAATCACATTGGGACTAAAAGAATGCACAGAAGAGACAGAAAAAATTAACATTGGATCATTAGTTCGAGAATTGTGAACTGCGAAACGCGCACGTAAAAAATACGAAACGGCCGATCTACATCCCGTAAAATTTGCGACGGAATTAAAATGTTTCGTTATGAAGGAAATCTTTCCATTTTTGAACTTTGCATAATTTTTTTTTCTTTTGAAATACCAGTTTGTTTAAAAGTTATTGCTGTTTTAAGTGCTTTATTTATTATAATTTTTTTTTAATTTCAAAAATGTCTATTTATCCATTCTAGAAAATTTTTTTTTGACTTTATTCTCAGATGTTCAATTAATAAGCTCAAACTTGAAAAAATAGTTGAAAAAACTCACGCGTCAAATATAACAAAAATAATTTAATTAATCAATAAATTAAGAGAGAGAAAGGCCGTTTCCTATTTGAACTACTATAATATAAGGCAACAATGTTAAAGTAATGTTTTTATTTAATCCGAATTTTCTTTGAAACTATTTCATCTTAAATTCACGAACGTTAATTTCAATTACAGAAAATCGGTGGCATAAATTCCTTCCCTCACTTTGCGGCGGAAATTTCTAGACGCTTGTACAAACGGCTCTGGCGTTATAAGCAAGAAGTACATAATTTTTTCCTTTTTTTAATTATATATATGATAAAAAAATATTTTGTACCTCCATGACCAGCCTCACAGGAGTATAGTATCCAGCTAGTTATGAAAGCCATGACAGGAATTCTAGCAATATTATAGAATGTAATAATTCTCAAGTCTTTTATGGGTAAAAATACTGAACCTGTGACTGCGATGAAGCACAGTATAGAAAAAATCCATCCAGTAATAACCCAAGTCTATGAAAAATGGAAAATTAAATGACATATGAAGGATCATTAATCATTGTACTTAATTGATGTAAAATGATATTCAGTAGTAAACAAAAGTTTTAATCCGAATTTTAAGTTGCACAAAAGTTTTAATCCGTTATGCAGAAGTAAGCATAAGCTTTAGGCTGAATTTGATGTTATGCAGTAGAATGCTTAATTTTTAAGCCGAATTTGATGTTATGCAGTAATAAGCAAAAGTTTTAAACTAAATTCAACTTTGGTAAATACATTTCAGAAGGATTTTGAAATTATTGATGGAATAAATCAGTACAAGTACACGATATCCCTACATTATTGTTTAATACCTTACAACTCATCATAAAAGTGGAATTTGGCAGGCCGATTTCGATAAAGATTTCTGTCAAATATAATCTTAAATGTAAGTTTTTTTTTTTGTCTCAAGCAAAACAGAGCTTAGTTTGCTATAAATGAAAATCTGTATTTTTTATTATTTATTTTTTGCCATATTTTCAGATTATTAGTTCTTAGGACATTTTCGTTCTTCATAAGAAAAAAGTTTAAGATTTAAGTGCGTTTCTTCCTAAAGACATTTTACTTAAAATTTTTTTTAAATAGCTGAACTATTTTAAGAAATTAGTGCTCAAATATGTCTGGTGAATTAGGTCTAATGACACACAATATCCATATATTTCTGGATTCAATTTGAGTTGAGAGGAAAATATTGAATTTTGAAAAGTAAACGAATGGCATGCTGACTTTCACTTATTACAAAAATATTAATAAAAACCATTCTTAACATGATATGATATGTGGATATTAGTTAATAATACGCCTAATACAGATTAAATTGCGTTTAGCTAAAAAAAAATATTTTCGAAAGATTTTAACTATTTAACTGTCTGCGTAATACAGGGTGTTTATAAACTCCCGGACCCATTTTGATGTTTTATAACTCCTAAAATAATAAAGATAGATAGAAATTAATAGCATAAATGGTTAGATAGACTAAAAAAGTTTCATAACCCTTGTCAATGAACTTCCATGTGTGCCCCCTTCGTCGCACGGAGAATATCAAGTCGATAGTTAATTTCACGCCAGGTAGCGGCAAGCATGTTGGCATCCACAGAGGCTATTCGGTTGTAATTCTGGCTATATATTTATAACAAGCGTTTTTCTGCCAAACCTGTAGACCCACAAACTGCATCTCCACCAAGTGAGAGAGCTCAAGATGCATCTGTTTTCCAAGTAACGGGTGTGGACTTTGCTGGTCCTGTGATTTTGAAAGACAATTCAAAGGGCTGGATACGTATTTTTACATGTGCCGTTTATTTTACAGGGAGTGGACAAGCTGTTAAAAGGGCTTGACAAACTATATTTATAAGAACTCCATAGTGATTTAGAACTTTAATTTTTCAAATTCTTGCAAAGTGTCATTTCAACATAAGATATCTTTAAGTTATGTAAGTTAACTTTGTTAATGTTGTTAACTTAGGTGGGAGGATGTGAAATATTATGTGCTTATGCGCATCGTATTTTTTGTAAAATAACTTACTTATTATATATCAGTTTGAAGATGGCAACGAGAAGAGTTTTTGTGGTTGCCATGGTAAGTTTAGAACGTAAATAGTTTTGAGAGAGTAAGAGATTTTTTTTGTTTTTTTTTTTGGAACTGCGATGCTGTAATTTTATTGTTTAGTTAATAAATCTTCCTTTTATATTAAACGTAATAGAGTTTTAATTATTTGATTCGAAGTCCTTTGAGTTTTATTTGAGGTCAGTAAGTATTTTGTATTTTTTGACACTTAGTATCTATCTCTGCATATAAAAGCGAAATGTCTGAAAGTTTGTTCACTAATTACTCGAGAACGGGAGCGCCGATTTAGATCATGTTTTTTTCTTCTTTTTTTTGCAGTTTTCCAACTTTTATGGGGTGGTTTGTAAACAATCACCTCTTACCGGTATTATGTAGTTCAGGCATAGTATCGAAAGTTTGAAATTTCACTGATGAAAAAGATTAAAACGGAAAAACTCACTAAAGAAAAAACTTGAAATTTAAACATAGATTAAAGCGTGCTTTCTCATGGAAACAGCATTTTCATAAAATATTTAAAACAAAAAGAAGAAATAGTAACCATTAGGAAAAAAAACCCTAAAGTTCAATAAGCTCATAGTTTAAGTGCGAATTAATACTTGCTAGGAACACATATGCAGGCTTACATAAATTATCGAAAATTGAAGAAATTTTATATTTCATCGTGAGTCATAATGTTATAAACATCAATATGCTTATTAACAAATGTATACATATTTTCAATTTCATTTCTGACAAGCATTTTGAATACATAAATTTAAAGCAATGATTGCCGTACTTCTTTCGGTTTGTCCTCAAGTATGTAATATAATTTAATAAACATTATTTTATTCCTGAATAATAAATAAAGCTGTCTGCACTATAATAAACATACGCCTGATAAGCTTTATTAAGACAGATTATTTTAGTAATTGGCAATTCTCAAAAGGTGTGATCATGACAGAGTTCGAAATTTATAGCTCTGACAACAATAAAGCTTAATTGTAATTCATAGTAAAATGCTTAAGAGTAAATTTATAATTCTGTTTAGTGATATAAATTCACATAAATTATTGAAAAATATTCCACGTGTACTTTAAAAATCCATTTTTTGGAATCAAAAGTTCCTATCTCGGACATTCAAGCTATTAACTAAGACAATAACTCAAAAATAAATAAATAAAATAGAATAAAATAAATAAAATAAATAAATAAAGTAAATAAATAAAATAAATAAATAAATAAAATAAATAAATAAATAAATAAATAAATAAATAAATAAATAAATAAATAAATAAATAAATAAATAAAATAAAATAAATAAATAAATAAATAAATAAATAAATAAATAAATAAATAAATAAATAAAATAAAATAAATAAATAAATAAATAAATAAATAAATAAATAAATAAATAAATAAATAAATAAAATAAATAAAATAAATAATAGTGTCTTGTTGTTAACAAATAAAATTACGAGAATAAAATTTAAATAGGACGGTTACTTGATTATACATTTAACAAATGACAGAAATAAAAAATAACAGTAAGCATTTTAAACTTAGTTACCCATCCTTAAATTAATTTTTCGAAAATTTAAGTTTTTTTTGTGTGTTCTTAGGAAATATACGTATAGCATACATAAAGAAATAAAACAAATAAAATGAATATAAGAATAAATGGAGATGAAAAATAATAGTACCTAGACAGATGAAAATAATAGTATAAAACTTAAATAGGATGGTTACTTGACTATACATTCAACAAATGACAACAATATATAAGCTACAATGCTGTTTAAAATATTTTAAGATAACGCAATTTAGTATTTTGATGCATGTTCAAAAACATAGCACACGGATACCTAGTATTACTCTTATATAAATTAGATTACTGTAAGCATTTTAAATTTAGTTACCCATTCTTAAATTAATTTTTCAAAAATTTAAATTTATTTTTGTGTGTTCTTATGAAATATATGTGTAACAAAATGCCATATTCTTATAAGTTAAATGTAAGATAGTTCAAAGATGTTACGTAAACAACCTCGATAGTTTTTTCCTTATAAATGCATTATTTTTCAACAATCTGATGTTCTGAAATTCTACGAAAAAAGTTATAGTTTTTAAAATTTTATTTAAATTTAAATAGTATATGAAATAAGTAGTGAATATTTAGCGCTTATTATATAAATATCAATGGCATTCATGACCAGCTGCTGTTAATGTTTTTGCTCTCAGTGTTTACAAAGTGCCCTAACAAGTGCCTTATGATATTATACTCACTTTAGGTAGCTTTTGTTTTCCATATTTAAGACAGACCCAACCAGAAAGCATTCCAATTAATTGGGCGGGAAGGTGGAACGATTGATATAAATAAGTTTTTCGTGTTACTTCTTCAATAACGCTAAAAAAGGAAAAAAAATTGGTATTTATCTTATCTTTTGGTAAATTTAAGAGTAAGTCATTTTTGTAGGTAAAATAAATATATAATTTTAAATAACTATTTATAAAATATTGTTTCTTCATTGCCTAAACGCAGCCAATATTTCTTTGTAAATAAGTACAACTCTTCAAGTAGAGAGTTTTCAAAAGCTAAATGTTTTTAAATTGTCTAATAATATAATTCCGAATTTGTTGTTTGTAACCCTAACTATTTTTGATAATAATAATAAAAAAATATTTTACAACTTTCAAAATTTTTTTTTTCACATTCCAAAAAATATTTTTTAAGATACTCGAGATTAATAGTAATAATAATTAAAACCGCTCATCTTAGCTTTTGGGGAAATAAATTTCCATATATAAAAAAAATTAACGCCTTTTCTCTTTTTGGTCAAAATTGAAGTGTAGCGTTTAAAACATAAATATTGAATTTTTATTTTAGCGCCATACCAGAAATAGTAATTGGAACTTTTAGGTTATTGGATATTTTTCCCTGATATAGTTAGAAATAAAACAAATCACATCGTTATCCTAACTGGCTACAGGAGCACATATATCCACTTCTGATGCGCGTACACATAAGAAAGTCATTTGCTAACTTAATCTGACTTTTCACAAAATATCTGTGTTCATCATCTAATGACTCTGTAAGGATAGTTTTTGATGGAAAGCTTTGTTCGCGCAGAAAAGATGAAAGAAAATGGTTCAGGTTAGAGTAATGACGGAACGAGATGTTGGTTTTGAGAAAAGATGTTCAGAGAATTTATTTTTTTGAAGGAAAAATCTGCTTTGATATAAGAAGAGCGGGTCTGCCTGGAATTGTTAAGGCTGCAGCTCTAAGCTCTATGCTTGGCATGTTCTAAATTCGGGTACGTTCTGTTTTTATACTTTCCTCTTAAAATTAAATCTTTTTTTAAAAATAAAATTCTTCCAGTTTATCGTAAATAACTTATTTTCCAACAAAGTACCACTAGGACAGAATGTCATCCTACCTTTTTGCTACTTTTACCGACTAAAAATTACTAGCTATCATTATTCAGTGTTAACTTTTGATCACAATTGTACCCTTGACAAAATGCGTCTTAAGTATAAAATCTGACATAATTTGCACTCTATTTCATTTTTTTATCACTACCTATCAATAGTGTAGCAATATTATAACCACTGGCGTGGAGTAAGGAAGCATACTTTAAGAGAAACTTCGCTAAGTGCAGTATCCGACAGTGATCAATCTCTCTCTCTTCTAATATCCATTTTTTCAGACAATTTTGAAGCTATTGTTACAGCTCTGTAACTTTAGTTAGATAAAGAATCTCTCTTTACTTTTTCTCATTGAACACATTTTATTGTTGTTCTTTATTTTTTTAACCAATTAAATACTTTAATTACATTTTGTATACTAATATTAAATGTTGGAAAATCATCTTAAAAATTGGTATAAAAATCTGATTAAATATATATTGATTAAATATTACTTGAAAAATGAAAACTTTCTTAAAATTTGGAAACCAATTAAGAAATGTCAAGAAAACTGGATTGCAGAGTATTGTAAAGAAGAAATGTTTTGTCATTGAAAACTGCATTAGAATTATGTCAGGTACATTGATTTGGTGGTGTGGTCTTGTGAGTAAGGCGTCATTCCGTTATCTTTTCTCATATTTGAGAGAGCTTTTTCTAGTAACGGAAGTTTGACACTAATTACCAAGCGAGAACCCATAGGGTTGAAAAAAGTCATTTAAAAATATTAATAAAACATTAAACTTACTGGACTAATATGATTGAGTTAAATGACAGAAATGGACATTGGAATTTAAGGAGTTGATAGCCGTAATAAAAACATGGTACAAAAAACAAAAGCAACCCCATAAATATTCCAGCTTTGGGGTACCTACAAAAAAATGCATTTGTAAGTCAGATGAACGAAATCAAAGTAACTTTATCAGTAAAAAGAAAAACAAAGATAGAGAGAGAGAGAGGAAATAAAACACAAGATATTTTAAGTGCCACATGAGACATGTGCTCAGAATAATATACGCTGCTAACTTGATTGAGGAATTACGTTAAGGGTTTAAAATAGCATTTAATTTTTTAAAATCTTAGCAACGAAGTAGAAATTTCAAGTCATTAATTGAGTTTGAAATCAGTGAGTGAAATACATACATAAGTAAAATTTTGTTTTTAACTGCATCGTTTCACATACGAGTTGAAGAGTAGTTTATGTGTAGCGGTTTGAAATGGAAAAAAAGTTGAAATAAAAAATATTACTTTATTTTAATTCTAAAATTATTCTCTGTTTTTCCTTTTTTGTTGCTGGATTAAGTTAGTTTTGATTTAAAACATAATAATAAAAGAAGCTGGATCATACCCGTAAAAGAACAAATTTTTGATCCACAAAGTTTAGAGCTAGTTAATCCTCTATAGTCTGGGTAGTGGTTTTTTACGGATTTTTTTTATCTTTGACGAGAGTTTTACATAAGATTCATTAATCCATTTACATATATTGAATGGATTTTAAGGAATTTTATGATAAAAATTTGAATAAAGTGGTATTAAAAAGCGATAAAAATGTATTTTTTAATTGAGTTCATGAAAAATAAATTTAATTAGTCACCATTGAGCATCTTAATCTATAGTTGTCCCAAGCAGAAGAAAACAGTCACTTAGTTCAAATGTAAACGTATCATCACTTTTTAAATGGGATTTCTTTTCTCACTACAGCAATATACTGGGTTTAAAGTCACGTACTACATCAAAGTTTAACTGTCTGAAAAGTACCGGCTTTACTTTTTAAAATACCGTTGTTTATGCAGTATGTAAAAAGACTCTCATCTATCTCTGCAATTTTGTTCGGACCTCCTATTTGCTTCGAATCACTTTGGAGAAGGCTATGATTGGATGCTCCCTTTTGCTGTGGGCCTTTGACTTCAGCACGCTACTGGTCTACTGTAGTAGGTAGGTTTTTCACCTGGATTATATAGAGCGTTCCAGATTAAACGTAGAAAACTAATTTATGGAAGGAAATCATTGCGTGCTTTGAATTCTATAATTAGTTTATGGCAGGTATTGCTTTTCGCGCAAAATCACTTATATCTACCGCCTGTAATCTGAGAGATTTCAATCGAGTTCTCGTTTCTTCCTCGGTGCTTACATCTTATGTTACAGCACTTGCAAAGTGTACTTATCTTGAAAATAATTCTTGAAACATAAATAAAAAATACTGATAATTAGAGTAAAAATTCTACCTGTAAATCGCAATCATCAAAGGAAGGGAAATTACCAAATGCTGCATTATGTTAGCAATAAACCAAGTATGCACCATACACTGAAATAAAAAGCAAAACTTTGTTTAGAAATTACAAGTTAATTTCAAAAGAACACTAAAAATATCTAATTGCGCTATAAAGAAGGTTAAAATGTAAATGTAAAAGTAAAGAGTAAGATATATTTGTTTTTTTGGGTAGGACAAAAATTACGCTTTTGTTTTGAAATCGCTTTTGTTCTTGTTAGGATATTTAAGTATAATAAAAATGGTGGAATGTAGTTTTTAAATGAGAAATATTTTTTTTTTCTAAATGCATTTCATTCCGGGGAAAATATAGCACATTTTGATTAGAGTGAGTACAAAAATTATTTTTTTGATATTGTATAAGTTTAGTTTTTTGATATAGGTTTAGTAGAGGTCGTCTTTGCCCAACCATTGAAACGGACGACCGATGTATAATCCTACAGTCTAGAAGGCACAGACGGCTGACATCAGGATAAAACGCTTGGCCCTCACAGCAAAATACTAGACACCCCGATATGCTTTGCCGTGGTCAGGCGACTAAACAAGGGTGGTCTATTTGCATGACGGCCAGTAAGGTGTTTTCCATTAACGCCAGTCCACCGGAGATGCCATTTAATGTTGTGCCAGAAACACAACTACTGGGCAGATGCATAATGGGGTCGAGTTAATCTTCACGGACGATAATGCTACACCTCATAGTACAGTGGCTGTCACAGAACTGTTGGAGAGTGAAGATATTGCACGCATGGAATGGCCGGTGAGGCTCCTGGATTTTAATCCGATTGAACACGTGAGGGACACTTAGGGAGACGCTTGGCAGCACGTCCCCAGCCGTCAGCAACAATTCAGCAGCTGCAATTAGCACTGTAATAGGAATGGACAGTTTTTTCTCAAGAGCTTCTTAGTAACCTAGTCCTCAGCATGAGCAGACGCTGTCAATCCTACATAGCTGTCAGATTTGATCAAGCCCCATATTAAAGGCGAAAATTTCCCTGACAATCCCGTGTAACATTGACATTTTGGTCATTTGTACAATTGCGTTTTAAACCTATATTTCAATAAAGTTCCTTATTGTTACTGTGGAAAACATTTTTTGCAACTTATTTACTTTCCCATTTTCACATTTTTAGGATCCTAACGCATGATTTTTTATCGATTTTCAACCCTGCTGTTCACACTTGCATTTGAAAAACCAACCTCGAACTTAATTTTCGGACATCATTGTTGTAGTAAGATAGAGGGAAATTGCTATTATTAGGAAAAAAATAATGTTTGTTTTTTAATGAAATATTATCTTCGGCCTTAGCACCCACTTGAAATGTTCCAGATGTAAAAAAATAAAATAAATAAGCAAGTTGAAATAAATAAATCCAAGCACTTATCATTATTATTTATGCATAATACCAAGAAATGTGTTGTCAGAGACTGATTTACTAACCATTAAGAATAATAATGTATTAGTTTGTAAGCAATATATGTTCGAAATAGAATGCTATGACATTCCAATACCCAAAAGTTATTTGAAGAAACTTTTAATTTTTGAATGAGAAAATAGGTGTAAAAGACCTGGTTTCTTAGGACAGGTCGGCGTCAGTTTGAAACGAACGCTTACCTCTGATTGGTCAATTAGTGAGTTTGACAGCATACGTCATCGAGCGCTCTGCTTAAACGACAACTGCCGTCCAAATCAAGGGCAGTTGGATTTCAACGTGACGTTAACGATAGAAGCAACGGCGGACAACAGCCAACAGAACATTGAAATCAACCAAATTTTTGATTTTAACATTAAACATAGCTTCTTCCTCCTCTTCTTCATTCAGCTAAGCTATAATGTGTTTTTCCTTGGACAAAGTCATTATTTGTTCTCTAAAACACTTGTCGACGATAACCACCTTAATACTAATATATATATATATATATATATATATATATATATATATATATATATATATATATATATATATATATATATATATATATATATATATATATATATATATATATATATATATATATATATATATATATATATATATATATATATATACATATACATATATATATATATATATATATATATATATATATATATATATATATATATATATGAGTGTGTTACTGTCTGTCCTTTATAGACTCCTAAACCAACCAACCAAATGCTATGAAACTTGGCATACAGGTAGTTAAAGCACGAGGAAGGTCACTGTCGACATTCGAACATTCTGCAAAAAGCTGTTCCAGCTGCATGAACGAAAATCGAAATGCAATTTTTAGATTGGTTAAAAGTTAACCATTGTTTAAAATTTTGCTTTTCTGAACGATTCAGTTCTCAGTTATCTTGAAGATAACAACAGTGATATTTTCTATCTTATAGCTCTATTCATTTAGAAAAGTAAATTACATATACTTTAATATTTAACTATAATTAGCGCAAGATTCTTTACGCAAGGTGAGCACAAGCACGTAAAAGCAACGAGAATAGATTTCTTAATTGGGTATACTATAGCCTACGTCACAGATCGTGTTATTCCTTCTAAATTTAACTAGTAAACAGCATTTTCTGCGAACCTGATTTCTAGCAACAAGTAAAAGCATCAAACGAAGTGTCTTGTTATAAGTCGCTACTCGCCAGGTTGGAATTGTATTAGTCTAGTTCCTTTGGAAATAATTTATATTGTTGTTTTACCGAAGTTTATGAATTTAGTAAGCATATTTAAAACTCAGTTTATTAATTAAACTAAAAGTTAATGTTATTCCTAGTAAGTGGAAGTAGTTGTGCTTTTTTCATATTATACCCAATTATTGGTCGTATCACGGATTTAGTATTGTGAAAACTGTTTAATAAAAATAAAGGCAAAAGCAAATTTCACGTTTTATATAATTATTTATATTTAGTATGCAATTTTAGGTTAGTGCAGTTAAATATAGTTTTTGAAGGTTTCATTAATGACAGTTAACATTTGAAAACTATTAGATTGTTTATTATTACAAAGTTTTCGAATTCACATTCATTTTATTTATTTCATTTAAAAAATAGATTTTTGTTTTGAATTTTATCATTTTTGTATTTTTTATTTATGATATTTTTATTGCTCTTTTTATTATTTGAAATATATATGTGAATTTTCGATTTAGCAAATTTGCGACCACTGTCAACTTTTACATTTCTTTTTGCTTGAGAGAGAATATTTGCAAAAATATATCACCTAAACGAATCGCTCTTAGTCGATCGACATATCAAGAACGCAAAAAGAGGACACCCGAGTTTCAGAAAGATCGGAGCAACGGGAAAAAAAAACTTGAAACTAATTGAGAAAACAATGCTTTAGCCCGTTCCTTAGAAACGTCTGAGCAACAAGAAAGAAGACTGTTAACGAATCAATTACGGACTACTCAAGCCCGATCGTTGGAAACTGCAGAGTAACGGAAAAGAAGACTGTTCACAAATCAACTACGCACTGCTCAAGCACTAACCGGATTTATTTAGTACATTTACATGCAATCCTGCTTGGGATTAAATTAAGAGCCGTTGTTACCAGGACAATCATCATCGGATCGTCAGGATATTACCGCACGTGTGTTCAAACAAAGATTGAAATCTTTACTTGATTTCATTGTGAAGCGTCATGTTTTTGGAGAGACACGGTGTTGGAATGGCAAAAAAGAGGATTGCCACATGCACACATTCTGATTTGGCTTATTGAAAAAAATCACACCATGTCAAATTGGTCAGCTCATATCAGCAGAAATACCTGAAGTCGCCATTGATCCAAACTTATTTCATATCATCATCCAAAATATGCTTCATAGTTCCTGGCATCACCATACATGTCTGTTTTAAAACGGACTAACGATATCCTAGAGAATTAAGTGCTGAAACTATCACTGGTTTTTTTCTCCATTAAATAAAATTCTCATTTCAAATCATAATTGCAAATATCATTTACACACTTAAATACAAAATTAAAATTCAAACTGAAAGCGTTGCAACGTTCGCAGGGTAAAGCTAGTTTAAAATAAATATTTGTATACGTTATTAACGCATGCGCAATGCGAGATAATGTCTGCGCTGGACCGACTGCTCCCGATGAGCTAACAAAACAGTATTTTGTTGGCGTCAGGGTAATATCAACTTAACGCTGACGCCCAGATATGGCGCTTGTCTTAAGAAACCAGGCCTTTTAAGAAGAAAAATGCGGACATAATGAATCCACATTCCTTTGGTACTCATAAATCTTTTCCGTAGCTTTTATCGAATTGCACGAAACGTTGAGTTGACTGGCACGGTCATATATTTTCTTTATTAAATACAAAGGATTTAAATGTGCAGAAGTGCACATAGAAATAAACTTATAGTTCGCTTCAAAAATAATTGTCAAAGGGTTATCTAACATACCAGCGAATAAGGTTAAAGTGCCCTTATCATTGAAAATTAAATAATAACCAAATGAATACATGATCACGCTGTAATACAAATTTGTAATGGACGACAATTTAAATCACACAAACATTGGAAAGTTATTGGCATTCTTCTAACGCTTGTCGTTGTCACGTTAATTTGATAAATCAGCACCCTAATTACTCCTAATTACTCAATTCTGCGTGATTGCCATTTGCAGACTCATACATAAATTCGTATCTGATTTCTTTGCATTCGAATATTGCTGCGTATCTGGCTATAAATCGTGACACTACACCTAGTTTTTCAATAAACCAGTCTCCAGAATCTGCTGATGCCTCCGATGATTTTTATTCCTCATAAATAACTCTTTCTAACAAGAACAGCAGTTTTGAAAGCAGCATTTGTTTTAAAAAAAAATGTGTTTCTCGGCCCACCGTCTCGTTTACTCACGATTTCATTCAAGGCATCATAATTTTGAATTTGCATCACATTTTTCCAACCATTTTGGTAACAATTTTCAAATTCTGATTCCCAAGAAGATTTCCATATCGGACCCGAACTCAATATCGGCAGGATTAGAAAAAGTAGCGCTGCTGCAGCTATTTGAAGATTCAACCTGCAAAATAAATACAAATAAAATAAAATAAATAACTAAATAAAATATAAATATTTGTTTTATCAAACTTATTGAATACAAAATTCAAGTCCAGTGACACTTAATGAAAAAATAAAACATTTTTAAATGAGATTTCTAAAAATGTATATTTTTCTCACAATATTAAAGGAAAGTAAGCAGCAACGCCACTGTTTTTTATGTGATTAGCTTTGTGTTACATTTTGTTTTGTTATGAAAAAACTATAAGACTTCTAAACTTGAAATTACGTTGATTTGTAAAAAAATGAATAGGGTGCATGATGAAAAAAAAATTGACATTCGAGATACATCAACTAATAAACTGTTAAAATTGAGATAAAAAAGTTCAGGTGGGCTGCTTTGCAGGCCACAGAAACCAAACTACTGAATTGGATTTTGATGTCTTGAAAGAGATATTTTTATTTATGAACTTGAATTTTTTCTATATTCTAATTTGTTTGGAAGTTGTTGCAGTTTTAAGTGATATTTCGCGAACATTTTATACATTTTTTATTTGACGTTACATTTAGATTTTTTACACGAAATTGAAAAACTTAAAAACTTGAAATTGCAAAACTTTATAGAAAAATGCACATGGAAAATGTACAACAAAAATGTAATGTTCAATAATTATTAAATGTTAAACTTGAAATAAAAAAAATACCATGTGAACCTCTTTTCATTCCTCAGAAAAGCCACTACAAAGTTAAAATTTGAGATGTGGAAAGGGCCATTTTCATTTATGAACTTAAGACGAGCTTTATTGAACTATTTGTTCTAAATTATATAATGTTATATTAGTACTAATTTGTTCAAAAGTTATCGCAATTTTTGGTGATATTCCTTCCTTTTGTTTTGTTTTAAATAATAAATATTCATTCATTATTGAAGAAAAATTTAGCTCTCACGTGATCTTCATTTCATAAGGTTCCTTGACTTCAAATAAAAAGTAACAAAAGAAAAATGAATAAATATAGAAAAAAGAATAAGAGAGGGAAAGTTTACATGTGGCCAGTTATAAATCTTAAGATTGTTATCGGAATTTTTAAAAATATAAAAGGTATACAAACTATAAAGAAGAAAATTGCTCAAGAGGTATAAAAGCTGTTTTCAATTTGAATTCCTATATGATATTATGTGACGTGATAAATAGATAATAATTAAATTATTTCTCATCATTAATACAGAATCTATTAATAAGCTTAAACAAAGTATACTTGATTATTATTCAGCACAGGTGATTACCTATCTGATCATTCAATACGATTAACATATTAACAAAATGCACTTACATAATATTATAATAATTATGTAAAGTAATGTGGGGGAAAACTAACATGAATTAAACTAACATGAGCAATCGAATAATGAAATAAAACTAAATTGCGAAAATAAACTATTTATTAAAAACTTTAAAAGAAAAAAAAACTTAGAGCATACTTGAACTTCTAAAATAGTTGGGAAAAGGAACTATGCGCTCTGAAGCTCGCATAAAAGCTAAAAATAATAAAAATAAAATGAAACCTTGAAGAATTCGACGATTGAATTCTAAGGTAAACACGTTATGCGAAATCGCTAATCCAACTGACAAGCAGACAAAATATTCCAGTTAGCAAGAGTTTCAGAGAGCAAGTGTTACAGCGCAGCAAATAACAAGAAAGAAAAGATTTCTTCTAACAAGTTATTGTTAAATTATTCATCTACGGCTAAGCAAATAATTATATGAAAAGCTCGTGTGTTTTTTTTAATAACTTCAGAACTATTTGCGCTATCGTCTTGAAATTTGGACAACGGCTGCAAAGAGTAAATTTAATTCCTGAACCTAAAATTCGTTTGAAATGCTTGTTTACTCGGTAGAGTCATTTGAAAAATGAAAATGGCCGTACAAACACTGGTGCGAATGATGATTCATTAGTTTTGGTAAAGAGTATTAACCGAAATAAGAAAAAGATACGTACTAAAAAAATCAAAATCAAAATGGGAAATGTTGCTATTTCGTTTAGGAGATGCGTAACGAAACGCTTTAATATTGTTGACACCAATGTTTAATTAATATTAGTAATGTGTAATAGTTAAAATAAAAAAATAAGTATCTGCTACAGTACAGTATGGGAGAAAACGAACTTTATCGTTCAGAGAAATCATCAAAAATCGCCATGATAGTATTGTCGTCAATGGTGCTCACTTAATTTTGGTTTTATGGTAATTGGCACGCTTGTAATATATACCAAGTATATTAATACAGGTACAAAGTATTATATAAGTGTATATTGAACCTATTAGAAGTGCATTAATACTGTATAGTTTTAATATAGATACTGGGGCAATAGGATTTATCGACCGCTAAATATCGGGGGAAATTGTTTGCTTGCAATTAATTTTGAAAATCAAAAGTTTGCCTCCAGAATCAGAATTATTCCATATAATATTGAATACACTTAAATCTTTATTTTGATGGGATGAATTTCTAAAGTCGTGTTTTGATTATTATAATAACATAAAGTTACTGAAGGGCACCAAATAATAATTAAAAGAAAAAGGAATTATTTCAGGTTCATTAATCGTGTCGGTATATATCTTTTAGTTTTGTGCTTGATTTTAATTAGTACTGATTTATTGATTATCTTCTTTTTTCACCCATACACAGAACGGGTATTCAGAGGAAATATTTTATAAAAAAAATTTTTTTTTGTATCTTTTTATGAATGAAAAAGCAACGATAAATGAGAAGTAACCACGGGAATAGGAGAGCGTTGCGATTTGGGGATTTAATTAATCATTTTAAAATAACGGTCAAAAATAGTAAATTACTAAAGAAGGAAAGAAGTCAGGTAACATATTTGCTACTCTTTTAAGAACAGTGAAATATGTGAAAAAATGTGTCAGTATTCTCCTTGAACCATTACATATGGCATCTTAAGCTGAACTAAATTACTGATATATTTCAAACGGAATGATGGAAGCAAGCTGTGCCTGCCGTTTGTGAAATACTAATTTATTTAAAATGATATATCATTCATTCAAGATAAGTTCATATACCTACATGACTTAATATTGATAAATATTCATGTTCAATTTACATACCTGAAATACCTGTATACAACTATTCCAAAAACATTCAAACGTCCTTTTGATTGCTCAATTGCTTGCCATGCTAGATAGCTAAGCAAAAAGGCACTAAAATATAATGGAAAAGTGTTAATCCCAATTGAAATTTACATATATTGTTCTACCACTTTATTTTTGAATTGAAATTAAATAATTTTTACTTAAGAAGTAAAGATTAAAAAGTATTTTTACAGATGCTATCTCTGCACTGATCCATCCAGATGTTGCAATAATAGCTCAGGAGTTGTATACAATTTTGAAGCGCTTTATATTTTCAACAAATTATACATTGAAGCAATGGAATTGAAAATTACGAAACCTAACAATGTCGCAAACCTCGTGATTGTTATCTAACCTAATCTCTATTATCATCTCATGACCTGAAATTTGTTTGAATTTTATATTCATATTTGAAAAAATAATATTGAATAGATTGAAAAAATAATTTGAATGCATTTTAACAGTAAATCAGACCAAATAATGTTTATCGTTAATGTTAAGCGTTTTTTGCTTATTCCGACTATAAGTAATTATTTTATTTAAAGGTTCGAATTCCATGAAAATATTTAATCCTTTTATGAGCGACTAACGTTTTTTTTTTACTTTGCATATAAAAATAAGTGATGCGTATTTGTTTTATTTTTTTAAGAAAAATGAAATATTAATTAATCGAAAAGTTTTCACGAAAATAATTGACCTTTGAAAAGAACAACAACTAAAAATGAGAATAATCTATTTGTCAATATGATTAAGATAAAGAGACTTGATTTCAGACTTATCAATGCAATAAAATATCGCTTAAATTGAATAATGTTAAAGTCGATAAATTTTAAAGTAGATGTTTAAATACGGCTATTTCAGTTAAAATAGAAAATGAATGGTTTGGTCTTTTTCAATTAAAAATTCATAAATCTTCAATTTAATTAAAACCTTGATGAAATAAATTCAGTATGATGTGAAAAGGTTTTCTTAAACAAATGAAAATATTTACAAGAAAAAAGAAGAGAATAAGATTTTTGTAGATAGTTCCTTAAGCGATACAATATCTAAAATTATATAACACACAAGTATGTACTATCTAACATTTACTATACTTAATTTTAAAGCATCACTATTTAAAACTTGGATATTTCTACGGATGTGGCACTAAGGTCTGGGGATGAATCTATCGGTATAGATTGGAACCCTTATTTAAAACTTGTGGTAATCTCAATACCGACAATTATTGCACAATTTTGTTCGACAGTGTGTTCGTTAACTTTGCTGGTTTTGCCAATGTTTCTTCCATAACGATAACGCTAGCTGCCATTTTACAAAGTACAACATGGATTGGTAAGGTGATAACGGGGTTAACTAAATAAACTGGCCTGTTAAGAGTCTCAATACTTAAGGGCACTCAGATTGTCTTTCCAAAAAGAACTTTTTTAAATGGTTTATTACAAAAAAACCTTTCCTTAATTGTCTTCGTTCTGTACTTTGGTTCAGCAGAAAATTGTTCTCTGATGCTTATGAATTTGATTGTCCTTTTGCGCTGAAATGTAGAGGTTGTAATCGTCTCTAGTGGAGACACAACCCATACAATGTAAGTGAATCAATTATTCCTTTACAGTTGATTAAACTCTTGTTGCAAGATAGTGCACACAGAATGTCCGAAAAGTATGGAAACGGTTTAAATATTTCGAGAAATACGCAATATGAGTGTCATACATTTTCCAAAGCTCTATTCAATGATATTGAACTTAACGCACAATCTCACTCCCTAGATGTTGTGTGGGTTGCAATTTTGGAATTTTGAGTAAAAATTACTGCTTTTTTAATTGCAGATTTGGATTTTCCAGAAGAAAATACTTACACTTAACTTAAATGTTTGTATGACGATACCATTGCCAGAAATAAAAATGAGGTGCAAATCGCTTGGGAAATGCATGAAAGAAAGAGATGGGTATATTTTTTTTTAAAAAAATGACTAATGACTCCTGCAGAAGTGAAGCGTAGTTAAATGTTGTAAATTAGCTTTGCTTTCTTATATTAATTCACTTGAAATTGGTACGATTTTAATGATGTTACTCGTCTGTAGGTCTGATCTGACTCGAATTTCTTGAAATAGCTGTTTTTAACAATTAGTAACAAATTTCTTTTATTGTTTTGTTGATTGTAGATAGACCTGTGGATCAAAATACAAACACTTATAAGTCAACTTAAGGTATTTTTACTGGAAAATCTAAATTTACAAAAATTTTTTTTAAATTTAATCTTTTGAAGTTGCATCCTCTCTTCCTCTACAGCTTAAATTTGCAAGTTCGGGTTTAGCATCATAGTATACATCTTTCTAAAATATTTGCCGCATACATTTTTTGATTTTTGATCCAATATTTCTGGAAATATTAGACTAAGTCCATACTTTTCGGACACCCAGTATAATAATAAGTAAATACTAATTGAAATGCAAGAAGGGATAACAATATAGTAAAGAATACCATACATGCTATGTACCTGAGAGCAAAGAAGCAATCCACAAAAATTACCCCATTATTTTCCACAATGGGATCCAAAACTTCATATATAAAATGCAAATTCTCTATGAAAACAAAAAGAAATTATTTTTGAAATAATATTACATAGATATTTTGAAAAGAACATGTTTGATTCAGCATTGATCATAGGAAAATGATAAAGTACAGTATTAAAACTTATTCTAAAACCATTTTTGCAGCTATGTTTTTAAAACTTCTCATATCCCATCATTTTATTTCTTTTATTATTAATTTGTTCTTAACTACCTTCTAACACTGTAAAAAAAGCAATTTGAACGATATTTATGATATATAAAAGGAATAGGGGCGAAATCGCGTAAAATAAAAAGGCAAATAATTGATAAAGGAATGTGACAGATTTGTAATTCTTGTATTAAAATTTTTTCGCACTTTTTACTTATTTGCATGTTTGCTCATTAAACAAAGTCATGTGGTGCTACTAATTCTACTTCTTCTAATTTTTAGTCCGATTTCAAATTATCTCGTAATTACCTTTTTTGTTTATAATAATAATAAATCTTTTTCAAGGCTATTAGAAACTGTATGCATTTAGTTGTCGTCCTCATTGCCTATTTATAATTTAACTATATATTTATTATTGCTTATACGTATATTGTCAATGCATTTCATTGTATTTATAAGTTTATAAGAAAGCCTTTTCGTAGGTCATCATTCAAATTCTTATTTAATTTCATAAGACTTGGTGAATTGGCGCTTATTCCAAATCTTCCATTTCTTTACGTCCCCACACAATTCAGAATAATTATTATTTGTAAACTGTTTTAAATCCCTCTGAATTGGTATTGATTAGACTCCTTCACATTAGTTCTTCTATAAACTGTTTCCCTGTACTGACACAAATACATAATTTTTTTATTACTTATTGCCTTCAGATTTATCAAAGTACATTTTGAAAAGACAACCATCATTTATAAAAGAAAACATTTTTACGCACAGCTTTACAAAAGCTTATTAGTTGCTGTGAAAAGTTTCCGTAATCTTAATCATAATTCTCGAAAATACTGACTATATTCTTTACAATCATAGGTGTAACAATCATAGGCACTAATATTCTTTACAATCATAGGTGTAACAATCATAGGCACTAATATTCTTTACAATCATAGGTGTAACAATCATAGGCACTAATATTCTTTACAATCATAGGTGTAACAATCATAGGCACTAATATTCTTTACAATCATAGGTGTAACAATCATAGGCACTAATATTCTTTACAATCATAGGTGTAACCTAAGTTATGTCTGTAGAAGTAGTAAATGACAAGTTGCGAGGGATTTATTTATAAAAAGTGTTATTATTGATTTGTACTTATTTACGTTTTTGGCACTACTTTGTAACTATAAAGACAAGTTAAGCATTAAATTCAAAATATTTTTTAAATTAAATCAAATTTGGGTAAATAGGACAAATAATTTAGAAGAAAAGTATAAATAAGTGCAAGTCAGAAAAAAGGGTATTTATAACACACAATAAGTTTTGTAATTTATGAACTATTCATCACATTGAAACGTGTTTGGGTTCATTCTATTCACCGTAAAGAATGCATTGCAAACAATACTATATTTATTAAGATAGAAACTTCAAGTGTGTATATAAGCACAAGTCAAGCATTGAACGTTTTGTAAGTACTTATAGTTTTTATACCATTATAACTTTGAAATTATTCATTCTACCCTCGTACTTAATCTCATTCTATTTAGCGTAAAAATATATCTATTTTACTATATTTGTGTTGTTATCACTATTTAATTTTTATTTGACCTTTTTTTTTTATTCTTCTTCTTAAACCTATATGCGAAGTTTTGCAACTTTTCACCTTTACTTCGGTAGAAATTTTTTTTCTGATTGTCAAGTGTAAACCATATCTTTAGTGTACGTTATAAAATAATAATAGTTGTTTTTGAAACTTATTTTGAATTAAACTTTCCTATGACTTAAGTCATGACGTCTTTCCGAATTTGAAAATCGAAAGTTAACCTCTTCCTCAGCCAAACTGTTGAAAGTGAAATTTTTTTTTAGTTTAATAGTTCTTAGAAGATTTATAAGCACGTTTTTTTAAATTTTTTTTTAGTAAAATAATCAATTTTAGACTTTGTTACCCAGTTTTTTTTAAAAATATCGAAATATGTATAAATGCTAGGACATATCAAAAACTTTAACTGATTACTGATTTTGCTTTGTACTTTTTACTATGTTCAAACTCTCAACCATCTATTGTTTTTTTTTATACAGAAAATTTTCATAATATAAAGGCTTTTTTAAAAAATTCTTTTGAACTGACATAAATATTAATTCCTCTCCCCCATTATTTTCAACAACATAAGTTTAAAATTTTTTTTCTTAGGATGGATTTGAAAAATGAACAATAATGTTCTTACTATATTGTATTTCTTTCCCTGGAGTCGGAAATAGAATAAGATGTGCCCACAAGATGAAGAAAGATAAAATCACCCGAAATCCTTGAGTGTAATTCAGAGACACTTGTTTGGAATTCTCTGTGAATAACTTTTCTGTATTAGTATAAAGAGAGAAAGCTTTCAGCAATCGCTTAGTAAAGCCTGTAAAAGAAGAATAAAAGTTCATTGTACAAACATGTAAAAAGTACATAGAAAGTAAGTAACAAATAGATTAATATTTAATTATCATGAACTTAAGCAAGAAATGAGGATCAGTTATTTCTAGTATAGTATATATTGTTTAAATATATTCGTAAATATGAATGTTTAAATATATTCGTTGTTTAAATATATTCGTGTTGTTTAAATATATATCTCTTTTCATTCAACTTTATGTTCAACTTCACATTTTGTTTTGTTGAGTGAAAAATAAGTGACTTATGAAAAAAATTTTTATATAAGAATTAATTAGATAATTAATAACCGTTTAGTTTAAAATTAAATAATTAGAGCTATTATACAGTCCACAGAAATATTAATTAAGAGTTGAAATTTAACTTGCTGAAAGGGTAATTGTTTTATAAAATAAGCCTGAGATTTATTTTAAAATTCTAATTTCTTTGAAAACTATTGAGTTTTTAAGTGTTTTTTCCTCAAATAATTTGTCAGTTTTTTGTTGTAACTTTGTGTTACATTTGGGTTTGCTACGCAAGAATTATAAAACTTGGAAATTGAAAATTACTCGGAGGAAAAATGTATAGGGAGTAGGATGGAGTAAAAAAAAATAACATTTCATAATTAGTTTCAGAATTTTAAATTTGTGTAATAAAGAAATACTCGGAGAACTCTGTGCAGCCCACAGATTTGAAATTTGTGTGGTGAAAAGGCCATTTTGATTTGTGAACTAGTGAGTTTTTTTTTTAAGTTAAAATTTATCTTAAATTTATTAAAATTTTGAGGGCTCTTTTAGCAAATCTTTCAAACCTTTATTGCAAATTGTGTTATTTATTCTTGTTTTTAATGAATTTATTGAGAAATTTTCGTGCTTTTTCCTAATTATTATCTAAAAATTCATGTATTAGACCATTAGAATCTTTTCTTAATACACTATAAACTGTTTATATTGATAGTTCACAATATTTTACAGAAAAAACATTAAAGTAAAAACTTACTTTCATCTGGATATTTCCTTTTACTCTCTTTCATTTTACGGTCACTTAAATCTAATATTGTACCACACATGCAAACAAATAACACTGTCCCAAAAAATATCCTAAGAAAAATATTACGTTTAATAAGGAATGAAATTTTTCTTCTATGATAAAATATGAGCATAATTAGTTTACGAAATACAGGCCCGAATATAAATTTCAGTTATATATTAATTTAAACATATGAATGATTATAGTACATATCAATCAAATAAGGGACATTGAAAAAATACATATGCATCAAGACTTTTATTAACCTTTCAACCTGTTCTTTTAAGACTGTTCTCTCCATATAAATCTTCAGTCTTCAAAGCGAGTGGTTTTTAAAAAAACAAAAAATAAAAACGAACATGAATAGAGGTATTAAATATTACTTTATTTAATAAATTATTTATATAGTGAAATTCAAAAATATTTAAGCGTTTTCAAATAAAACTGATTTTCATTTTCCCCCTCCCTTTTTAGTGATATTCATTCAGTGACTCCTTTCATTTTGCGATATTTCTGATTGAAAATTCACATGCCCCGAACATATTGAGCAATATAATTTTACAACAGCCTAAAATGCATTACATTATGCTTACATATCCTTACTATATTATATCCAGTTTGGATAACTCACATTGTAAAGAATTTTGAATGTCGATCGCCTCAAATACATTTTTCTATTCTTCAGAAAATATGTATTAAAGAAATGTATGAAAGTCTGTCATAAAAATATTTCTTTAAAGCTATTACAATTATCCAATTACATATTTTAAAAGCACTATTATTATACTTTCGTCATAAATTATTAGACAATAGTTTAAAGTTTGCTTACAAATCTACTTTAAAAATAAGAATATTTTTGCGAATTTTCACTAGGGTCCCTCCTTCAATATTTTGTTTTACTTTTTCTTGGATCTTATTTTATCATTAGTAATCTTTCTAAGGACTAGTTTGAAAAAAACACGTGCTGATCATCGAAATGATTTTAAAAAACAGATAACGGCTTAGAAAAGCTCATAATGATAAAAGTGATAATCAATTTGTTAAGTTAAAATACAATCAAGTATCTTCAAAATATAATACATAAATCAATTAAAATAGTATGTTTGACTTAACAAATTTTAAAAATCAATCTAGTTTTCTTCTACTGTTCTACTTTTGTATATTAATAAGACATTCTTGGGCCAGAAATTTCTACATCTGGGTACAAATCGAAAGATCTATTGCCTTGATTTTCTGCTGTAATTGGACAGAAAGAAAAACAAAGATAGAGAAACATGCATGTTAAAAAAATCATTACCACCATAAATAACTTTTGATCTAAAGATTGGATATTCACGATCGGTCGAGAAATTCCTGAAAAATCAAATTTTAAACATAGAACTTTTTCAAAATTTGATTACTCAGAAACTATTTGTCTGATTTCGCTCAAATTTTGTATTTTACCATGTAAAATTATACTCTTCAAAATGATGCAAAAACTTGTACACCTTACAGATCAAATTTTTTTCGACCATTAATAAAAAATAATTAAAAATTATGAATATTTAGGAATGAATTTTATAACTGTAGGCAAAATTTTCAATTCGCTTAAAAAGCTCTTGAGATATAGCGAAATACGCAAAAAGTAAAATTACCATTAAGGGATCCAAATTTTGAACCACTTTCCTGATTTTCCACAGTGTGATTACCCCTATACTTTGGGAGTCATAAATTCAAATTCGCAAAATTTTTTTGTTATTCATAGAAAGAGCTCTTGTGTGTCTGATTTTTGTAGGTTAAAATATCGTCTGCACTAATTGGCATATCTGAAATCACCCTATCAAGGTATGGAATTGATGCTATCGTCCCAATACGTACATGGTATGCAATATCGTATATGTCAAATCATCTACAGTGCGCAAAATGAAAAATGGACTACCCTAAATTACATTTGTTCTAATGATTAGGTTTTCACGTTCTATGACTCGTTCACGGGAAGCAAGACGTTTTCGATGTCGAAAAAATGATTTTTTCAACCTTATCGACAAGCCATTTTTTCTTAATATTAAATACATTTTAAAACTTTAAACTTTACATTTATGACATCTACATATTAATATAATTCAATAACAATAAAAAGGAATTTAAAATGCTTATAAATTTAATTTTTATAAATATTTGAAAATTTAATGTAAATATAATTTTTTTTACTCTCTTTCTTCCAGACATAACTTTCGGTACGCTCGTACAAAAAACAAATCATAGTAAAGTTATGAAAATTTCTATGCTTGTACATATACCTTATTTACATTTAATTAACTATATAAAGTTTCGTTTTTTCATTATAATTTCGTTATACAGGGGAAGTTTTTCAAAATTTGAACGAAATTTTGCATTTTTTTCAGAAATACTACATTTATTTTGCTTATATATAATATATTCTGTACATGTTATGAAACAAACTATTTTAACTGATTTTTCAAACATATTTACATGAGTGTATGCCAATTTTTTGTTCATATTTCATGTAGAAAATTTTTTGAGCGTACCGAAAGCTATGTCTGGTTAAAAAAAAATTATATATACATTAAATTTTCAAATATTTATAAAAATTAAATTTATAAACATTTTAAATTCCTTTTTATTGTTATTGAATGATATTAATATGTAGTTTTCATAAATGTAAAGTTTAAAGTTTTAAACTGTATTTAATATTAAGAAAAAATGGCTTGCCGATATGGTTGAAAAAATCCTTTTTTCGACATCGAAAACGTCTTGCTTCCCTTGAACGAGTCATAGAACGTGAAAACCCAATCATTAGAACAAATGTAATTTAGGGTAGTCCATTTTTCATTTTGCGCACTGTAGATGATTTGACATATACGATATTGCATACCATGTACGTATTGGGACGATAGCATCAATTCCATACCTTGATTGCACTGTTCAATTCTTCCATACACTGAATGGGCCTACCATTGAAATGGGGAATGAGATTTTTAAAAAATAGATCATTCCATGACATTCACTCTATCATTATAAAGCTATCTCAGTAGATGTTTTACAATGAGAAGAGAATCGTTGTCCTCGTTTAAAATCAAAACTAGATCCACCAAATTCTCTGAGCAAATTTTAGAAAAATTGTTTGTAGCCTTTTCTGGTCATTGACAGGCTTCAAACGTGCTGGAGGAAATACCACATTAAGTTTTCCCCAATAGTCAAATTCTCCTCACATTATTAATGGTCCTTTGCATTGCTGTCCATTGGAGAATATTTCTTTAGTTCTCTTCTATTGTTTTGCTTTTTATAACCTACAAACTATTTGCAATATGAAGGTAGGGAAAAGTAGTCCGCGTTTAAAGTTCACCGCAATCAAAAGAAAGCAATCGGGATGGAACAGACGAGTTTGCGTTCTTGATTGGCAAAATATGAGAAAATAAGAGGATTTCTTAATTAGCTTTTCCTACTGATTACATATAGGTAATCAAATGATAAACGATGCAAGAAGTCCATTTACTGCTATTTGTACTGATAATTTTTGGTCTCAGTTGTATTGGCTGTTATAATTTTCACAAGTACGATTTTTTGGATAATAAGATGCATGTCATGGAATGATCCACTTTTTCCCCGGATCTCAATCCACGAGAAAACGTGATAGGTATCCTCAGCAGCAGAGCTGTAGCCAGGAATCTTTTTCGGCGTAAGAGGTTCAAGGTAGAACTAAATCTATTATTATAAGTATTTATTAATTTAAAAATCGTTAAATTAAAACAACCAATGTAACACAATTGTTAAGTACTATTTAATATAATTAGTTATAAATAAAAGAACTAATATTTGTAATTAAAAATTAATTTATTTTAAATGAAAATGAATTTACTTATACTGAAAATAACTTTAATGCACATGCAATGTAAAGACATAATAGACCTGAAATGTAAAGCTTTATAAATCCTTATTTCAATTTTAAAAGCTCTCGTAACTTCAGTAGCTCAATCAATTAACAAACTACAATTCTTTAAACAAAAATCATCAGATTGATACTCTGTTTTAAAACCACTCTTTGCTAAAATTTAAATATAGTCGCAACAAATGTGAAAGTAACAAGTTTAAATACTGAAATTTTATTATATAAAGGTTTCTATTTTATTACCCCCTCTAATCAAAGTAGATGTAAAAAATATAACAGAACAGAAATATAACTGAAGCAAAAATATAACAGAATAAGGAAAATACAACAGAGCAAAAGAGCTGCTCAATTTTTATATTATTTCGCTTATTTATTATTATTTTTAGTATTTAAATGTTTTTATTTATTTAGAAAATAAGAATTAATATTAAAACATTCTGTTAACGCAATAAATGAGGTAAAAAACGAACTTAGGAATAGTGTTTCCATTTCGGGAGGAGAGATTGAATCCCTAAAAACCCTTACTCAATAGTACTGTATATGCCACAGACAGGCAGTTTCAATTTGCAGCAGAAATGAATTAAAAACAGTATTCCTATCCAAATTTGCCTAATCACGACTAACGAAGACTGTTGAAGGCTGCTGTTGTTGTGGTAATAAGCATGTTTCGTTGTTTCAAACATGTTTGATCATCGGAATAAATAGAGAAAAGCTCAGAGACAGCTATCGGAAACACTTTAAAGTTTTAACCAGCAATCGAAAATGTCATTATGTGTCATACAACCAACTTTCTAAAATGTGATTTTTCAGATATCAGTAGCGGCTTTTGTTTATCTTCGCATACATAATTTCAAATCTTTAATGAGAATACTCTTTGTCGTCATTTTAGACAAGGTTTATTTTAAAATACAGATTAAGAAGGATTTTCACTGAATACCCCGTATTTTATTCTTAAAAATAACATATTAGCCACATTAACGTAAAAAAATTTGAACACTTGCATCCTATTTTTATCAAAATATTCTACTTACATACAAAGTATTGCTGAAATAGGTACTTTTAGAGGTTCCTCAATTTGGCAGTCTGTGAGAATTGCATTTAAATCCAATGGTTCCACAACTGAGAAAATTAACTGCATGTTAATTATAATTTAGGAAATAGCATATAAAAGAGAAATCTAACTAGTTTTTTATGACTATCTGAAGTGCTTGTCTTATCTTTGTCAATAACACATAACATTACTTAAATAGTCAGTATTCCACAATTGACAAAATTAACTGCAAGTTAATTATAGTAGCATGAAGCAGAAAATCTATCTTTTTTTTATAACTGTATGAACTTCTTGTTTCAGTCAGCAATTGGAAAATTAATTGCATGTTAATCATAGTGAAATATAAATATTGTAGAAAAAGCTTACTCTTTGTGAGTAACAATTTTTTTTTTACAAGGGGTAAAGGGATCATGTTTTCTGCCACTCATTCCGATAATTATTTTGCAATAGTTGTTGTTCCTTTTGCATGAAACAGTTGAAATTATCGACTTAAAGTACATGCACTAAAATTAATTCTGTTTGCTTACGATTGTGTCCTCAGATGTCCAAACATTTCCCTGGTTACTTAATTAAGATCTATAAGGGAACATAAATAATGTTGCTTAGCAATCATTTTTTAAAATAATATTTAAAATTAAAGTATTACAAACCTGATGAGTGCACAACCGTAGTTTAATACTTTTGTAATAAAGCAGGCTGATGTTTTAAATTAATCTAATCTGAGAGTTAATCTAATCTGAGAGTTAAATCTAAACATATTAGTTTAAATAACTGTTAAGGTATACGATATGCTAATTGTGAAAATGCAAATAAAATCTGCATTCATTTATGTTGAACATTGCCCATGAAAAAAAGACAAAGAAATGGAAAATCTGAGAGTTAATCTAATCTGAGAGTTAAATCTAAACATATTAGTTTAAATAACTGTTAAAGTATACGATATGCTAATTACGAAAATGCAAATAAAATCTGCATTCATTTATGTTGAACATTGCCCATGAAAAAAAGACAAAGAAATGGAAAATTTCAGAAACAATTGCACTTCTTAAGGCCTGGTTTCTTAGGACAGGACGCCGTCAGCTGGAAATCAGCGCTAACCTCTGATTGGTCCATTTGTGAGTTTGATAGTATACGTCATCGAAAGCTCATCTTGAACTACAATTGCCGTCCAACTCAACTGCAGTTGGATTACAACGTCACGTTAACCACAGAAGCAATGGCGGACAACATCCAACAGCACATTAAAATCAGCCAAGATTTTGATTTTGACATTAAACATAGCTTCTTCATTAAACATAGCACTCTCCATTTAGCTCAGCTATAATGTGTTTTTTCTTGGACAAAGTCATTATTTGTTCTCTAAAACACTGGTCGACAATCACAAAATCAATACAAATTCAAAATAAATATTTGTTTACGTTATTAACGCATGCGTAATGAGAGATAATGTCTGCGTTGGACCGACGGCTCACGCTGAGCTAACAAAAAAGTATTTTTTTGGCGTCAGCTCTACGTCAACTTTCTGCTGACGACCAGATAAGGCGCTAGTTCTAAGAAACCAGGCCTTGAGCTAACAAACCAGTATTTTGTTGGCGTCAGCGTGACGTTGACGTCCCGCTGACGCCCAGATAAGGCGCTTGTCCTAAGAAACCAGACCTTTAGAAAAACAACAAAACAAAAGAAAGCAGAAAACTTCAAAAAAATTTCTCGGCTTTTGCATACAAAACTACATTATGACTTCAGGATAGAGTTTTAACTTGCCGTCAATTCTAGTGATAAATAGAGAAATATATTACATAGATTTTGAAGAAACAGTAGAAATAGATGATAAAGTAATGTCTTACGAGTATTGATGACGTTGTGAAGATCTTCATCTGTGCAGGTAGATGGCATGCATATTCCCGCATGGTAGGCAAATCTTAATGGCATGTAACTTTCAAGATCATGCCTAATCTACAAAGTATTCAAGGCTATATAAATGCCAAACAGTAGTAAGCCATGAGTTGAAACACTTTTACGTCTCAAAAACTAGTTGTGAAGACAAAGAAAAATTCAATGCCACTAAATGCCTGACAACAATGGAAAAACTTTTTTACAAAGGAGACGTTGTTTTAATGGGCTTAAAAATGATTATGGGTATGTTGGATTTAATACTTTTTTTCAAATCTGAAAACAACATCTAATCATATACATGCGCTCAATTTAAAGATAAGTACTTAGTTTTTAAGTGTCTATGCCGTTTCAATTTTGAGCTCGACTTTTCTTATCCACACGAACAATGAGTTCCAATTATAGACATATTTGTAGTAATGGGACACAAGAAATTTAAGAATCTTTGATTTTAAATATTTTCTGTAAGTGCTTACAAAGTTAGACGGCATTTTTTTTTTCATTTAATTTACTGCCTTCAGTTTGCTATCAATCGCCAAACGCCAGATCAGCTTTTGAAGTTCTTTTCAAATTGTTTCCCCCACTCTTCATTAATTACTGAAGCCAATACCGTGATTGCACCGTCTAAGTGCAGATTTGCGCATTAATTTGATCTGTTTTAACATAATCTTTTACTACACCATTAATTTCCTTTCATTGAATATACTGGTTATCCTTCGCCAGTCATCAAATCAGCTTTCGTAGTTCGTTTCGAATTGCTTCGCTCATTCTCCATCATTTACTGAAATCAATGCCTGACTTCATACTGACAATCTATATACAGGTTTGATCATTACTTAAATTTAATTTGTTTTAATATAATCTTTTTTAACATCGTAACTCTAGTAGCGCAAATAATGATACCAACATACCAACTTAACCAATCGCTTATGATACATAATTACGATTCATAACATATTGAATTTCATTATTAAGAAACGTGTTCTAGCTGCCTTGGCAACAATAGAATACGAACAGCACTATTCAAGAATTCAAGTTAACCTTTCTCGCTTAACTAGTTTAACTTAAGTTAACTAGCTTATTCATATTTTTTTAAGAGGGGAAAACCATTGCTTTTGCTGTGGGCATGGGATGTTTCCTTGTGGAAAAAGAAATCTGCTGTTTGCTTTGTACGTATGTGTGCCAGGTCATATTTAGTTGATGTATTTAGCCTTCGTATTGCAAATTGTATTTTAATGATGTAAAGAACGTTAGTACCTTTCAGCTAGATTGCTTATTCAAAGCATCAGAAAAGTTGAAAAGTTGTGCAGAGAAAAGTTGTTAAAAGTTGAAGTACACTAGAATTTATCACTGTTTCGTTGGTCTCATAATTTTCAACCTTAAATCACCTGCTGGTTTTTGCGTGCGTATGGCCCAAATAATGCAGTATTAAAGTAAGTTTTTAAATATTAAAAAATTAGACTAAAAGTTTTTTTCATTTTCTGAAAAGTGTGGCTTTTCTCCATATTGACGTTTTGCTCCATTTTCAGATTAAACATAGAGGGCGCTGGCTAAAGATAAGCTAAATTTGACTTAAAAGACATAAGTAACTGTTGCGAACATACATCAGTTATGAAAATATCCTTTTATTCAAGAGAAGAGCATAATTTTATGTGATTACAGAGCCTTCGAAGAACAGTCTTACAGTTAGGCCTAATCTTAGAGTGAATAACAGAGCTTGGTGAGTTTCTAGCGTTTAGGTTTTCCCGTATCAGCAATCCAGAAATCTATAGACATCTGTGTTAGTAATCTCGTTTAAAAAATATGCTCAAACAAGATCTCACTTTCAAATAATAATGCTGATATTCGCCATTTACCACCAACTCGCAATAAGTATCAAAATTTAAAATTTAGTTCAACGCGTTACAATGTCTTTGTGAGTATTAGTTTGACAATAAAATTGTCAATTTGATAAGATATTATCTTAAATCAAAACTAAGCTAAAAATTAAAGTTTTTAAGTGTTAAATAAATAAGTGAATGCATGATGAACAATATCACATCAGAGCTGATATAAATTTCGATAGTATGTAAACATATGCCAAGTTATACATCGTTTGTACAACGAAGTGGTGAGCAAAATGTTTTTTACATCCATTATACATAAAAAAAAGTTTTTAGAGCTGTTCTTCAAAATCTGAGTAAGTAAACGCATTTTTTATTTCTCAGAGAATTGTTATTATGCACAGAAAATAATAAAGTAAAATAGAGATGAAGCTCATTCTTTTTATTTTTTATTTGCTTCCTTTAGACTAGTGAATGACCATGACAGCTATTAAAAATAGGGGTACTCTTTATCAATGTATGCGGAATTTTCCAAGTACATATTTTGAGTTCAAGCCATTTTTAACCTATCAAGGACTAAAAAGGAGTTCCCAGGGCACCGGAAAGACAAATTATATTGAAAAGAAGAACAATAATTAACTTTCAGGGATCAGACTGTAATCCTAACTGTCCTTTATCACTTCTTGACTGTTTATTGTTCCTTTTCAAATTTGAAATTGTTTATTCCTCGCTTTTAATTACTTATTGCTCTTTTTGCTTCTTTTTGGAGCAGTAGACTGTTATAATTATGTGGATTAATTTCTAAATAAACTTGTATGTGACGCAGCTTTATTTTTTCTGTTGTCTGTACTAGCTGAAATGATATAAATGGTAGTCAGTTGCTTTCTGCAAGTGTGTGTTCGAGGATATAATTTTGATTAAGATTTTCTCAGACAATGCTGAATGGTATTATATTTTTTATTTGTTCCACCTATTAGTGGTGTTGTTGCATATCTCCGTTGTTTTGGAACACTAAATTAGGTCAATGCAATTTGTCGCTTTAAGAAAGTTTAATACTAGAATTGGGTTTGTGAAAAGATCTTGTCTGGACCCTTAACTTATTCAGCATCGGTGCATGCAACGAGTTACAGTTTAACATGTTTTTTTTAATCTCTATTTCGCAATTTAATTACATAATTTAAATGCATTATGGTTTACATGATGTATTGTATGAATTGCAAGATAAAAAAATTTAAATTTCAAAAAACGGAAAGAAATCGCTAATGTTTCAAATTACAAAAATAACGAATAAAATTTTTTTTCGATTATCATTTCAGCATTTTCTGAAAAAAGATGTATCAAAGTTAACAAATTTTACATAAGTTGAGATAAAAACTCTCCCTAAATTTCTCTGCTTTTCACTCCACGACTAGACCAAGAATTGATGATAAATATTAATTGTTCATAATATTAAAAAAATGTTATTACAATAACTAGTATCAACGTTGTCATAATATTTAACAAAACTGTCAATTGAGTTATATTTTTAATGAATACAGTTCACTTTAAATAAATAATGAGCAAAATTTTACCCAATCAGGAGGTACACCGAATGCTTCACCGTAGCTTTTTCCAATTAATGGGTTACGGATTGGTGTTTGGAAAAGAGGATGATTCAAGTGCACCATACAAAACTTCCCTTTAAATAATTCTTCCTCGACGTTTGAAGTTGCCCTTACTTTGATGCAGTCGTCCAAAGATCCGTAGTCGACCACGGTTAGACTGAAAATACTGCTCGATATTTTTCCTGACGCATCCAGCACTGCAAGAAAAGTTTGGCGCTTCATGATTTCCTTTGATAATTACATTTTTAGAACCTAAAATCTCATTAAAAGTTTAATCACTAAATATTTTAAATTACGAGAAATAATCAAAAATGAAATCAAAAGCAGTGTCAAATATATTTTTTTACAGTGTCGAAAATCTATTATATATAATTCTCTTACGTGGCTCCCAAATTTTGGCTGTATTTCTTTTCCGCCGGTGGCAACGTTTGCTTTGTTTTGAAAACACCAAAGCATTCTGCCTTTTAATGATGAGTTTCTGATCTAATATATATAATTCTCTTACGTGGCTCCCTAATTTTGGCTGAAGTACTTCGTACAACTAAATAAGATTCTTTTCACAACAGTTAAATACTTACTTTATTTTCTTCATTCATAGAGAAAACAGTCGGCAAAGAATTCTGTTAGGTTAATAAACATTTCGCTAAAAAAATAACGAATTCTAAAAGAAATAAAAATAAACAACTTAAAAAATAAAAATGCTGTTGCCAGCCATAGAATTTTTTGAAAGTTAACTTAGCAACATAAATCAAAATGACATAGAAACGCAACTAGATCAAAATTATGATACCTGAGCGCTTGACGTAACAAATCCTTCAATTCTAAAAGTGTTGTATCGCCAAATGCCCAAATTAACAATTGTGTTCTTAAAGAAATTCTATAAAAAGTTTTAAATAAACAACCTACTTCTACAACTGCTTCTTGAAGAACTTGGCTCATTGATTAAAAATATTGTTTTAATTTTACAGTACTAACTTTACTTCTACTTTCATTATTGTTATGACCCTCTTTCATTACATTTTACTACTTCATGCTAAATTTGAGGACTTTAAGTTGTTTTGTGGCTGAATACTGACATTTAGAAATGTGTACATAAAAAAATAATATTTAGAGGTTAAGAGTTGCCTCAGAAAAATTTGAATTGTTGACATTGAACTTAACAATGGAAACAATCGTTTTTGTGAAAAAGTGAATTGTATTGTTGACATCAAAACTAACAATATTGTGTTTCAACTTAACAATACTACCTTAATTTATACTTTAGAATTGCCTCGGAGAAACTTGAATTGTTAGCAATGACTTAAACAAAAAGTTTTATTTTAACTGACAAATACTATATTATAATTTTAACTTTTTCTATGACTATACTCATTTTCTTACGCTTTTCTTTGTTTTTTATACATTTTATTTTTTTGTGATAAAATGAAAAACTTATAGTTGTTCTGCTTCTGAACACTGATGAAAACACAAAATGATGGGCTTCATCAACACTCAAAAATATATACATTTATTTTACAAATTCCATATTATTAAGGTGGCGCCCTTCAGAGAATTAAAAATACAAAATTATCTTCATCAAAGCCGATGCTTTACATCCGGCGTTCAGTGGCAGACAACTATTTCGTATATTGTTTTACAACACATGGCTTTAGCTCTCTGGTGGGAAAGACTTTAAAACAAAACTTACAATAGTTACTTTTCTCAACAACTGAAATTTAGAATAGTGTGATTAAGAAAAATATGTGAACTGTTTGCAATTTCAAATTAATATTGAAATGTACAGGTTTAGAATTTTCTACAGTGAAAAGTTTTCGGAACTTCAGTATTCAAAAAAGTATACAAAAACTAGACGTTAAGAACGTATCCAATGAGCGAGCAAAGCGAGCATTGGATTGCGAAGCAATCCGAAATGAACTGTGAAAGCAGTTCCGGGGGTTGGTGAGCGCCAGCGAGCAGGGGGCGAAGCCTCCTAGTATTAATATAAATCTGATGAAGATGATGACTGGCCTGTGCATTATCATTGTACAGATAAATGATATGATATAACATGGTGTTTCAGCAAGAATATGAATGGTTTTGTTTTTGGATGACATCATTGTTTGTCTGAAAAATATTTCCTTATTGTCAATTTAAAGAAATAACCCATGATTTAATGCCATAAGAGCTATCGAGGCATTTTTATGAAGCAAAATGTTTCAAAACTCACAACATACCACTACTATTTTAAATGTATTGAAATATTTGTTTATTGCATCTCTTTTTCTTCTCTTACTTTGATTATTTTGATGCTGTGTATTGTTGGACTTGATGCACTACAGTATATTCCTTTCTGCTTTATTATTTCAAATTGAAAGATTGAAAATAAATACTTTATTATAATGTAATCCAGAATTATATCCGCAACATTATATGGTTTGCATATTTAAATCAAAGACTAAACTTAGAACCGTTTTATAATTATTAAACAACTAACTCGTCCTTCATGAGGGGGAAAAGTTAATAATAAATTGGTATTAATCAATACTATGTTTCATGTACAAACTATTAAGGCATATACCGACGCAATTAAAACAATTATTAATTCCAAGGCTCTAGAGTAGAATCGGGGGGCCCTTGGTTTGGCGATAATTTTTGTTCAGTTTTGTAGAATCTCATTTCTGGTTACCATGATGTACTTTGAGGTCTTAGCTTTCAATGACGTAACCTTCAGGATACCACAACTTTTGTTTATCTTTATGTGATTGGTTCTTGGTTTATATATGTATATAATATATATTGGTTTATTTGCAAATTACCAAAAATATGAGGAGCCCCCGCTTGTAAATTATTACCCCAAAATTGATGACGTAATTGATACATAAATAATTTTGGTAATTAGCACTAATATTATGGTAATGGGTGCTAATGTCAAACTATGTAATTATCGACCTTCAATGTAGGTACTGTAGTAATAAAAACATAATGCCATATAATACTATAAATAATCCTTTTTTTGGAGGCTTAGGATGAACTTCGAAATTCTCATTGATCGATCGAATAGCTTAACACTAGATTGCCTAAGGAAGTCATTTTGACTGCATTTAATTTCAATTAGAAAAATAATGATGTATATGATTGCACAATTTCTTTGAGTTTTGTACAACATATAATTTTTTTATTGTTAATATTTACTAATAACTTGTTATATAACTGTAAATAATATAAAAAATATTAAAAATTAAATATTAAAAATAGAAAATTAACTTTAAACAAATTTCTTTACGCATTATTTATTCTTTTACAATCCAGTCATTTTGACTGCTTTTGGGCAATATAGGTACTATATACTAAGTTTCAGTCTTTCTAGTCCAAAAGCCACCGAGAAGAGCAACAAATAATCAATGAACAAACAATTGGAATTGGTAATAATCAATGTCGTCAACAATTTTGGGGACTTTTTTATGGCTTCACGAAATGAATAAGTACTTGTCTTCAACAATTTTGCTTTTTAGTACGGAAATTATTCTTGTATTTTACTTACCGTTGGTTTTAAATGTTTCATAAGAAAACTTTTTGAAAATCTTAATCGTAAGCAATATAACCACATGGTTTCAGACAACTTTTAAAAGAGTAACTCGGTGACATCATATGTGTCACGCTGCTCAAGTATCACGAAAATTAAATAAGATAATAAAATGAATAAAAATTATACAAAAAAGTGGGTAGACTATACTTGAGGGTGCCCCTTAAATTCTCGCCAAGTTGTGATCGCGGTTGATCGCCAAGCTGGGCGATGTTGAAAACCAATCGTGATTCTGATTGGATTAGATTTTAATCATGATGCTGATTGGTTTAGAGTTTAGCGTTGTTTTTAAATGAATTTTTAAATGTAATTTCAGAGATGCGTTAGTTCTACTTTGGATACCGGCTGGTAAGGTAACTTTTGCTTCTGGTACTAAGAATGAATACTGTAAATAAGATAAATCTTAAGTTTCTGTACGATTTGAATAACAATGGACAAAAACCAGTGATTGACTGGTGTATGAATGAAGGTTTAATTAGTAATAGATATAAATGTCCTGTTTGTGGGAAAGATATGTCTCTGGTTGAACGTAAAGATCGATCAGATGACTTTGTCGTGTGAAAGGTTCAAATGCTCACCACATAAAACGATCCATTAGAAAGGGATCGTGGTTTGAGGAGAGTCATTTGAGTATGATTGATATTTTAACTTTTACTTGGATGTGGGCGTATGAAGCTAATAGCGAAATTATTAAAACGGAACTCAATATTAACAATGACAAAACTATAACGGATTGGAAGAATTTTTGTAGGGATGTCTGTGTGGATATATGTACAAGAAAGCGTGAAATGATTGGGGGACCTGGCATGATTGTAGAAATAGACGAAAGTAAATTTGGGAAACGAAAATACAATAGGGGTAAACGGGTGGATGGAAAGTGGGTGGTTGTTGGTGTTGAAAGAGGGAGTAGAAGGTGCTTTTTTGAAGTTGTTGCAGATCGTAAAAAAAAACTTTGTTGAGTATAATTCAACAAAATGTCTTACCCGGAACAACGATAATGTCCGATTGCTGGAAGTCGTACGACTGTCTTTCGGATAGCGGGTTCGTGCACTTATCGGTAAACCACTCTGAGGCAGTTAGTCTGTGGGCAGTTATTAAAAGAGACTTCAGAAAAAAATGTCACCGCCAGTCCGGTACCACTGACGCCATTTTCGACTCATATTTTGCCGAATTTATGTGGCGATGGAGGTACAGCGATTCAATGCAAGATAAGTTTAGACAGTACCTAACTGCAATTAGAGAATTCTGCCCACCAAAATCTGAAGATATTCAAGCTTAATGAAGAACTCCATTAATTTTTGTTTCGATTAAACATGCATTTTATTGGGTCTATTAATTTTGACTCTATTGTGTTCACTGCAATTTTAAAAAGTTTTCTTTAAATTTTCCTATGTTTCATTGAAATATCATCATGCTTTGGCCGCCATTCCTGTTACCGCGGCGTTCCGGACAACAAATCTGGCGCCAAGCATAAGTCGCCAATTTCGACAAGGGGCACCCTCAAGTATATTTTTCCCAAAAAAGTAATCTTACAAAGAAGTAATATGATATTTAAAAAGCGCATACATTAAAAAAAGACCTACTTCGAATGATACAACTATTATATATCATTAAATGAAAGTGAAATTTACTTCTGCATTAAATGCTTATGTTAACTTTAAAAATAAGCATCTAAAAAAAGTGCAGAAATTAGAAAACATTCCTTGATTCTAACGACATAGTTATCCAATATATATAATTCTCTTACGTGGCTCCCAAATTTTGGCTGTGTTTCTTTTCCGCCGTAGGCAACGTTTGCTTTGTTTTGTGTACGCTACTATTTCTCTTACACGGCAACAGAAAAAACCTCATTACAATTTCCCTAATGACAACGCTAGAAAATCGACCAATGATTGCCGCTAAAAATGTCACATGCCAAATCTAGTTGAGGTGGCTCAACATGTAGCGCTTTTAAAAGCGGAAACTGAAATAACCAGAGAGCATCAGCTGCGGTAATCTCATACTATTAACCTAGGCAGACGTGAGTAGTCTTTGTCAATTGATCTCTATTTTAGTATTTTGTCGAAAGCGCTTTTTTTTTCACGAATTTATATATTACAAATTCATTTGACGATTTTTGATTTATATCACGAATTATACTATAGCACATTTCTAATAGGTTTAACGAATTACATGTCATATATTTGAATTCAAATTTATTTTAATGACTTAGTATTTACTAAAAAGATGTAATTTTTTTTAAAAAAAAAGTTGTTATATGGATTTGAATGATTGTTTTGAATTATTAGAATTTTGCGCATTTGCAATGTACCTAAGTTAGTAGCGAGCGAAGCGAGCTTGGTTTGCGAGCAAACCATATAAGATTGCGTACCAATTTTCGGGGGTTGGCGAGCGTTAGCGAGCAGGGGGCTCAGTCCACTAGTTATATTTTAATAAACGAAAGTGAAATATACTTATATATTTAATGCTTATGTTAAACTAAAAAATAAGCATCTCAAAATAACTGCAAACATTAAAAAATAAACCTGATTTGGATAAAATTATTATTATATTCGGATAAAATCACACTTTCAGAAGATGAAGATTACGGATACCCACCCATGTGAACTATGACGTCAGTGCCAGCCGATAGTTTATAAGCAAAATGGCGTGTTAAAGTTCAGCTAAATTTCTCCACTTAAGTTAGAATGTGAAACTAAATAACTAACGTGAAATTAATTAGACACAGAATCATATCGCCCATCGAATTTGTTGAAATATAATTCCTTCTCGTCTACGTATTAGATTACTTACTACTACTACTACTTAACTTACTACTACGATTACTACTACTTAACTTAGATTTATCATTTGCTGATGTTTTTTATTGTAACCGTGATATATTTTTTGTTTTGCGTATCAGAGAATTTCGATGCATAATTAGTTTGTTTATGTTCCACATGGCTTCATGCCAGTCTCTGTGTTAAGTAAGAAATATGTAGTGAAAGGATTGAAATATTTGTGAAAGAATTTTTGTGAAAGAAAATAGAATGTGTCACTTACGAGAATTGATACTTGACTGGTTTGGCTTACTCGAAGAAGAATGGAAAGAACAGTTGCTTATGTTAACAAATGCCATGCTTCAAAAATCAATGAGGATCGAGATAGCCACACTTCGTCACTGCAGGCATCCCAATATTCGCGATCGCAACGAACTATAGGCGGCGTTGTTGTATGAGACTAATACCTGCGATTTCGATATGAATAGTCATTAATTTACTCTGGAGACGTCTTTAATGTAGCGTGTAACATTGTAACGTTCCTTCTTTACCGTGGCTTATTAAACTTAAAAAAGAAAAATGTTTGATATCCTTTCTTATGTAAACGAAAATAAAATGGTATCTACTCTTATTAGAGAAGGAATATCCAAAGCACATCGGAAAAATATTTGCACATAAACAGTAAAAAATATGTATATTCTTATAAGAGTTAAAACCTAATGCCCGAGAAATAATTTTACTGAGTTTAATGATATAACATGAAAGGCCTATTTAAACTTTACATTCCATAGTTTTAAGAATCATATTACTTCAAAGATTAAAATGAACAAAAAGTATACATAAGCCTCATAATTTTATGAGATTTAATTTTGTAAAAAAAAGTTTCTTGACAACAATTTTTATCAAAAAATTTCAAGTTTCAATAAAAATCATTATTTAGAAACTAAAAAAACATAAAATAAAGAATTCTGACGAAACAAAAACAAAAAAACAATTCTTTTCTGTCGCCATTTTTTAGTGCTACGAAAATTCGTCTTTGGGATTTGCCAAAAACAAAACAAGATGCAATTTTATTTTTTCAGGAGCGAAATATTTTACCGAAAAAAACGAAAATGTACCAATTCCCACGACATGAAACTTTATCTTGGTAAACGTACGTTTTGGAAATGTTATTTCATTTGGAATCTTATTTATCAGAGTTCATATGGTGATATGATTGTTTTGAATCTATGCTAAACTCTATATCGGCCATTTTCCACCGAAATCCGATTTACTACTTTGAATTTTTTTTCCATAATTTTCTGAATCATATGACTTCAAACATTAGAATATATAAAAAGTATACATAAACACATAATGTTATATCATTTAATTCTTCAAAAAAAGTTTCTTGACAACACTTTTTATCGAAAAATTATAAACTAAAAAACGGAAAATAAAGAATTCTTAGGTTAAAAAACAATTCTAAGAATTCTTCACAATGAAATAAAAGCTTTCATATTGTTTCTTTTTTTATTATTCTTATAGTTCTTAATCAGACGTAAAAAACCATTCTGTAGAGAACTATCATCAAATGAGAAAAAAAATATTTGGAAGCAAATTTTTTATTATAAAAATCATAACACTCACTTGTTTTATAAATCCGTAGAATGAAATGTTCTTTGTTTGAAAATTTTATTTTCAAATAATACATGCATAGATTATCCTTTCATTACTTTTAGATAACATACTACACAGAAAAATTTTATAATTGTAAGATCTTGATATGAATTTGAATATGTAGCTAAAAACAGAATAGCTGAATTCTAGTTGAAATTATTCTCTCAAAACTAAAAAATACTTACCCAGAAAACGATAAAAATTAATTAAGAATCAACACAAATGGCACTATTTCAAGTAATTTGGATAATTTTTTATTGTTGTTTTCCGAATTATATGGATACAGAAATATATACTATTCTATAACTATTACAGTTCTGTGCGTTCTGAATTCACATTTATTTATTGGAAGGACGAAAGCAATGTTGACTTCACTTTAATTTGTATTGAATTGAAAACAGAAGAAATGCATTTTACCTTAATATACACATCTGTAACAGCATGTGATAGCGAAATTGGAAGTTATCAGTTGCAAGTTTGTTGATAATAGAAGTTTAAAATTATTGAGAAATTTTTCTTCAAATGTTCGGCGTGTTCTGGGTCTGAAAGATATCTCATTATTCTGGAGATTTTTTTCAAGTTTTTCGGCTTTTCCTTAGGGAAATTTTTATTTTTATTTGCTGCTAAGAAAATGGCGTCTGACTCTGCCAATGATTTTGATGGAACTAAATGAAAACGTGATAAATTAATGTCTGATATTTACAGGCTCCCGCTAGAGGGAATAATCGAGCGTTGCGATCGCGAATTATAAATCATTAAGTGAAAGTAAAATTTATTTCTATATTTAATGCTGATGTATACCTTAAAATTAAGCATCTCGAAATAAGTGAGAACATTAAAAAAGAAGCCTGCTTCGAACGACATAATTATCATATATCATTAAATGAAAGAGAAGTATGCTTCTGTATTTTATGCATATGTGAACCTTAAAAATAAGCATCTCAAACTAAATGCAGACACTAAAAAACAAGCCTTATCCGGATAAAATAATTTTATTTTATTTTAAAATCGTCGTTGAACTTCCCACCCGTTTCAGGACTTTCTACTACCAATGTTCATTTCCGTATCTTTGTAATTTTGAATTCTATCCAGAAGACAAGGGAACTGCTGAATCAAGGTAGCATTTTGTCTTTGTAGGATTTTTTGATGGAACTAACCCAAATTTTCGTTACATGGAGAGGAAAACAGCGAAAATCTATCATGGTTAGTCTGACAACAAAGAGACTCTAACCCATGATCCGTCTACCACTGAGAATATTTAAGTCAGCGCGGTGCGAGCCGGGTGAATTCGTATCGACCAGCACTCCTGGGATTCGAACCCGGTTCACCTCAGAGGCGAATGCTCTATTCCCTGAGCCAGCACAGCTCTGAAGATGGCGCAATTATTCTATATCTAAGTGAGCCGTAATGGCTCAGGGGATAGAGCATTCGCCTTCCAATGAGGTGAACCAAGATCGAATCCCATGGATGAGTGGTCGATACGAACTCCGCACCCGGCTTGCACCGAGCACAGTGCTGACTTAAAATATCTTTAGAGATAGGTGGATCATGAGTTAGAGTCCACTTGCCATGTGGCTCACCATGGGAGGCTATCGCGGTTTTCCTCTCTATATAACGCAAATGCGGGTTAGTTCCATTAAAATGTAGTATAAATGTCCTGAATCTATAAAACTAAATAATTTGAAAATCAACAGTAATTAAATAAAGAATATTAAGTTATGTATTGATAAGTAAAATTATTCAAAAATAGTACTAATTCATGGAGGTGAATCATAAAAAATTGCTTCTTTCTTATTGACGCAAAATTTTCCTATTAGTTAATATCTTTATTAAAAAATATCTATGTTCTAGAACTCAGAATTATAGGAGAAAAAGTATTTATTCTCTTAGCGAAACCGTTAAACATCACCATACTATTATTGATTCGCCATACTATTATTGATAATAAGGCTAAATGAAGTTTATGCCGGCGGAAATTGTTCTCGCACCCTGGGCGATACTGAAGACGGAGCCCTTGCATCAATCCTGGAAAGTAAGTTTCAAAATTTTAAATGGAATTTTAAATTTTGAAGGAAAATTCTTTTCTTATTTGAATTTTACTTTCTTAACGCTGTAGAAAATTGTATTTTCTGTATCTTTAATTACAAAATTTTCACCAGAAAATTTTAAAATAGATATCAACCATAAATGTTAATTCAGAGCCAAGGTGGCACAAATGATAGAACGTTCACCTCCCAATGACCCGGGTTCGAATCTCAAGGCTGGTCGATATGAATTCCACACACGGATCGCACCGACCACAGTGCTGACGTAAAATATCATTAATGGTTGACGGATTTTGGTTTAGAATCCCCTTGCCGTCAGACTAACCATCTAACCGGTTTTCCTCAACGTGTAACGCAAATTCGGGTTAGTTTCATAAAAATATCCTCCACGAAGGCAAATTTCTCAAAAAATTTGATCCAGGAGTTCCCTTGTCTTCCGAATTGGTATATTAGAAGTCTTAAACCCAAAATATTGGGTCATTAGGTAACAATGACGGTAATAAAATAAAATATCTATCTAAGTTAAAGGGAATTTTGCTTCTATATTTAATGCTTATGTAAACCTTAAAAACAAGCATCTCAAAATATATGTCTCCACATATGTCATCCACGTTTATTATTGATCTTACTTGACGTCGCAAATAAAAAACAATAAAATATAACAAATGTGCACTAAACTTTTATTTGAACAAATAGAGTTGTAAGCTAGCAATTAGCTCTAATATTGCTTTTTAAATATTTAAAAAAACAAATCTTTTAGATGAAATTGAAATGGTAACCAAACAAAGTGATTAGGTTTAAATTAAATCGGGAATTAGATCTTTAAAACGCAATTTACGTTAATACAATAAAATACAACATACTCTTTATTTTTACGATAACTAATGACATCTTTATTCTTACATGAATTTGTAAATAGAATAAAAATCTAAAGAGAAAAAATAAAGAAATTTCTTTAAAAAAAAAACATAGTTCATTGATCTTTATTGATAAACAGCATCCGAATTTAGCGGGAATTATGAAGCACAGATAAAACTTAAATATAAGCTCTAAATTGTAACTGAACCTAGCTGTAACCTGTGTAAATTAATACGCATAATTTTATAGACAAGTTTTTATTGATATGAGCTATTCAATTTTTTAACCTCACATTTAAGCCTAATTTTTAAATCAGTCTGTTTCAGTGTTTTGCTACTCATGCGAGGAAAGTATTTTAATTCAAGAATTCGAATATGTTTAAGAGTTCTATAAAATTTAAACATCATTAAAAAGTTGAAAAATAGTTTCACCTTATTATGTAAGCAGCGTAAATCAATTTGTTCACTTCGATGAACAGTTCTTAATTACTATTTAATTTATGTAAGTTAATTAGGCATAATTAAAAATGTATATATAGCCCTGTCTTCTAGCTTTAAGTGGGCTGCGGTACTTCAGACATCCTTCCCATTTTCAAGCTTTTGACTGCTCTTTTGCTTGGTACATCAGGTTAGCAAATCAATGTTGGCTTTTAACTTCGTTGGCTATTATTTTCATTTGTTGGCCAACAATGTTGGCTATTATATCAAATGTTTGCTTTTAGCTTTGTTCTTTTCTGTCTTCTTAAAATATTTTAGATAACTTATTCATTTCAGCTTTTTCTTGCAAACGCGAGAAATAAATTCAGAAATTATGGAAACTGTACGTTTAGAGCTGATGCTTAAGACTACTCACTCACTTGATATTTCAGTTGTTTATTTGCAAAATGCGCTTAGTAATTTACATAAGATAAAAGATAGATCCAGATTAAAATCTTAGGAAGATAGAAATAGAAATAAAACTATGTACTTACTTTCTAATGCCCATGGCTTTAAATTAATAACTTCGTTAAAATAAATAACTAGACTATCTTTACACTGATTGCTTGTATTGCTATTTGAAAAGTGTTTGAAAAGTTGGGAAGCAAACGACGGTCTATTAAAATCACTTTTTTCAAACTCATCTGTGGCAGGAGAATCTGATTTTCCCCAAAAAGTTTTTGTTGCGAGAACACTTGAGAAAGCAGATCTATTTGAGAGGTTCTGACTAACAGAGTTTTGTATAAAACATAAGGAAACTAGTATAAAAATAAAACATTCCAAACATTTACTATTGTGGGAAAGAGTAGACATTATGCAGGTATTTAATTGTTCTTAACACTCCTGTCCCTACATTCCTGAGTTAACGCTAACGTAAATCTAAATCCTATAAGGAACATCTTTGTAATATTCCATATAATGTGCCAAACCTTTTTAAGCTAAACGCCCTCATTTTGCTTCATTTTCCTTATTTAAGGATAATCGAGAAATCCACAAAATTATTATTTTTAGTTACTTTTACTTTATTCAAAGGGATAAGTAAATACTTAGAAAAACATTTGGGAGTGTTTTTGTTTCATAGGATTAGGACAACGAGGAAAATGAAACATTTTCAGTGATGATGAGAAAACTATTTTAACGAATGCTAATTAAAATTACTCGGCTTCAAATACAGAAAATGCTGGCAGCTGTTTTACATTAAGAAGTGTAACAGAATATTCTTTGGGTTAACTCTTAATAGATAACCAATTTGGTGTAAAGTATGTGCCTCCCTTATCGTAGTAAATTTTTTTATAGTGCATCTCTAGGATATTAACAGGTGGAGCAACATCTTTTCAAATTGAAGAAGAATTGTCAGTAAGTGTGACCGTCCTTTTCAAGTACGCACTAATAACATCAGTAGACGTTGAAAGAAGCTTCTCCTGGTATAAAAATTTGCTTTCAGACAAGAGACGCTCGTTTGCATTTCAAAATATTAAAAAAAAATTTAATAATCCACTGTAATTCTGATATTTAGTAATATTATGAGATGGAAGTTGTTATATTCATTTAAGTTTCTATACAAAATGAAAATGTTTTGGAGTCAATATATTTTCCTTTTTTTGTTGTTATTTTTGGATATAAAACATATTTGTCAAACTTTAATGAACGTAGAACAAGTATTGCATTGCTTTATATTTTTTGAAACGACTCATAATAATTGTAAAGAGTAAAACATTGTTTTAGTTCAATATTTTTACTTCTATTTAAGTCATGTCATAAGGCATTTTTAGCGCAATTTTCACATTTTAAGGGCATTTTTTGCACTTTTAAGGGCATTTTTTGCCGTTCATAAGTGCGTTTTTTGCACTTTTTAAGGGCATTAATTGAGATTTTTTAGGTCATCAAAATCCGGGCTCTAATTATCATCAATATGACTTTATCAATTGGGGATTAATTGGAAGGAATATAGTCTTTATAGGCATTCCCTTTATTTCAACAATATTTTAATTGTTGCAGTTGATTTGAAAATACTTTTTCCACAAATTTAACTCTATTCTAATATCTTTATTTTTTTTAATCCCAGCATTGGTTATCCGTACCATAGCGGATTGGATAGGCAGAAAGAGAGAATGAATTGCGCCAACAGTTTTGTGGATTGGCGAGCCAGTTTAGGACATAGCTTTTAATGTAATTTAAATAAACGGCATAAAATATTAAAGTATTAAGGAGATTAAAGAGAAAAGACTGCAAAATGAGCTTAGAAATGAACTGCATCAGTTTCGGGGTTTGGCAAGTGATAGTGAACAGGGGTTGAAGTCCAGCAATAATTAAGAAAAAATCAATCTAATGGTAATAAAAAGAAAGAAAAACATTCTAAATGAACAATGCAAATAATTTATGCTTATTGCATGAAGCTTTTTTTGGAATAAAATATTCAACTTCATGCTGGTGCAAAATTGAAACAATTTCTTAATACAATTCAAACATTTCAAAAAAAAAAAAAAAAAAATTATGCATCAAAAAAATCGCGTAACTATCACAAATACAAGTTTTTTATGATGAATTTTATTTTTAGTTTTAAATAGTTAACTTGAGGATTTCAATTGTAATAACATTTTAAGTTCTTAAAAATTTGTACTTGTATGACTATTATTACGAAACCATTCATTACAAAAAGTATTTAGAAAAAGCAATCCTTGTTTACATATAGATAAATAAAGCCAAACTCTTTATAATTAGTAAAAATGCTTATTTAAATTTAATGCAATGGATTATACTTGTTCTATTATAAAAAAATAATGAAAACATCTCACAAAAAGATCTAAGAATGAGGAAGTGAAATATTTTGTAAGAGACCTAAAAAAAATCATAGCTAATAATTTCCATTCAGTATTAAAGAAGAAAATTATGAAAGCTGATCATAAAAACTCTAATGAAAATAGAAGAAAAAAAAAGAAAAAAAATATTTGAGAAGTTTTTGTTGAGGTGTTTAATTAACTCTTATAATAAAGAAGAAAATCTAATTATTTTAAAAAGGGTTTACACTTTATCATATTTTTTACATTTAAAAATTTAATATACAATGCATTTTTTGTATTTTTTTTTAACGGGTATGTAAAAATGCTTCGATCTGAAGCTTAATAATTCATTAAAAAAACTTCTAGATAATTTTAAGAATATTTTTAAATATTATTGCAATTTTTTTAAAACTTATTATCATCCTACTTTACATTTATATGTCTTTTTTATGTAATACTTTTTACTTTCATTATTGAAACTTATATTACTTATAAAAATCTATTACTTACAGATATTACTTATTATCATTATCAAGAAATTCCTTGATTATAGTCTTTAAATATTGATTTGCTTCGACGAATATTTCTTCATCAATACATCTGTGCAACAGCCCTTACAAGCTTGTTAGGATTGAATTTCTAAACCCCCATTACAATTCTTAGTGTTCTTCTGGAAATTTGATCCTTTAGTTTTGTATCATCATGCATGCATATAGGAGGGTGGATACTGAATACTATTTTGCAATGCAAAATTTTTTATCAGTTAGTTTAGAGGAAAAATATTTTTTTAGAATCACATGACTTAAATGAAAATCCGACTTTCAAATTTTACATGAAACTAAAAATACTCTAAATGCTAAATGGAAAAACTGAAATTTCCTCTAACTTTCGACTACAATTTCATGATAATCATTCGTCAGATACATTTGCATTAAAAATTAAAGGAAAAGATTAGTTTGACAGATATTCAGCTAACATCTGAGGATCAATATATATATATATATATATATATATATATATATATATATGTATATATATATATATATATATATATATATATATATATATATATATATATATATATATATATATATATATATATATATATATATATATATATATATATATATATATATATATATATATATATATATATATATATATATTCTTTTACTCCATTTTACTTATGAAATATATCTATATTAATAAATCTTTATCATAAATGGCATTCGCAAAATGCTGAAATCTTTGTTCATTCAACCATGGTAAATTTCCATGTCCTTCTGATGAATTAACTATGAAGAATAAGCAGCTTAGAAGATTTTCACAAAAATATGTGAGTTGAATTTAAAAACAAAATATTTGTTACCACACAATAACTCAGTCTTTCTTAATTATTAGATTCCAATAAATCAGCTGACTATTTCAATCTTTAGGATTTTTGAGAGAAGAGTCTTATTCGTTTTGTCTAAAACGAAAGGATTAAGCTTGATAAACTTGCGCCGTTCGAAATTATCAATTATAAAGCCTATAAAGAACAAAAATACACTGTTATATGTTTACAATGAAAAGTATAGTGATTGAGCTTTGTTTTGAAACCAAATGAAGTTTTTGTTCTCAAAAAAAAATTCTCCCCTATTTTTTTTTACCTGTAATAAAGAACTAATATTGTTGGTCCGTTTTAAAAATTATAAGTTGATAAAATAAATACATAAATGTAATACCTAATCAAAGAGGGAACAAAATATCTGATTGGGAAAAATAAATGTGAGATTTTATTGGAGTAAAAGACTAAAAATCGCCTTTTTTCAATTCAAGAAAATGTGTACACAACAACAGCCAAAGTTGCCATGTAATTTATTTGCAATCACACATTATATTAGTTAAAATTTTGGAAATAACAAGACGGCTGTTTATAAAAAGCTAAATGAAAAAAAAAAAGGTGACTAACTCGTAGTCAATCCAGGGAAAATCACTACTTATCATAAAATTTTCTACGCGTACCTAAACCATTTGATTCTTTGGCGATGCGATATTAGTTTTCGTGAGCAGGGGGAAATACGAATGTATCCTAGATAAATTTTTAACACGTAATTTCAGTTCTCTTTGTAAAGAAAGATTTTCTTCTAGCATAAGTAAAAGAGCTTCGGTGGCTCAGGAGATGGAGTATTCGTCTGCCAATGAGGTAATCCAGGTTCCAACCCCAGCGATAGCTGGTTGATGCGAACTCTGCTCCTGGCTTGTAACGACCACAGTGCCAACGTTAAATATCCTCAGTGGTAGAAGTCTCATGCATTAGAACCTTTAGAAATTTTTGTGATTTTCCACTCCATGTAAAGCAAAGGGGGATTAGTATCATCAAAATGCCCTTTGCGAAGGCTAGTTTGTCCTATTATTTAATCCAGAAGTTATCTTGCCTTTTAGGTTGGGTTCAAAATTACAAGGTACGTTCATAGTTGTAAACTCAGAATTATGTCAGCTGTTCAAAGCCTGTTATAAAATAAAATAAAATGGCATAGGTAACATACATATGAATTTTTTAATACATATGACGTAATAATCACAAATCCTAATAACACATTGCTAATTTTTAAATAGAAATTAATGCTAATAGTACAATTATTTTTTTAATAGCAATTTATGTCTTTCTGGAAAAATATGTGTGGTTAATCCCAGAAAAATTTTACTGCACTAAGAAGAAAAAAAAGTAGTAATAGATATTATTTGCGAGAAATGAGTTGCAATCTTAAGAAAATTGAAAACATTAGAGCAGTTAAATTCCTGCCTTAGATACATAAGTTTGAATGTTTTGTGACTCATAAAGAAATTAAAAACGCATGCTAGTAACTTATCTTGTTAAATTTAAGCATGGTAAATTTAAGAAGACTCTATGATAAATAAAAGTATTTTAGAAGTTTAGATAAATTATATCAACAGATATTAGAGTAAAAAATACATACCATAATTAAAAATCGTTGGTGATGATGCATTTACAAAAAAGCTAAATTCCACAAAATTCTTTCTAAATCAATATTCTGTTTGGGTAATTCAATTTCCTAAGCAAATTAGCTAAACTTTCAACTCCTACAAAAAGTATAATTTCATTTTTGTTAATTTAATCAAAAATTTATAAATACTCATTGTACGAAATTACTTACCTGTAGCTTGTAGCGAATACTGTACTTAAATCTTCGAACACAAATCTGAATAACAAGCTGCATTCCTTCTAAATCTTTAAGCTACCAATTTTTTCTGTTCATAGAACCGCAGTCTTACGTGGAGCAAAGCATTTTGAATCATATGTCACAACTTTGAATCTATCATCCACGTCCATTGTAAATATTTTAATTTTGTGGGCAAAGTTAAAATGATATCGCACTGCCTTTGAGTTTTTAACTTACTGGTTTTTAGAAACATTAGAGCAGTTGAATTCCTGTATTAGATACATAAATTTGAATGTTTTGGGACTTATAAAGAAATTAAAAACGTATGCTAGTAACTTATCTCTTGTTAAATTTAAGAAGCTTCTGTGACAGAAAAAAGTATTTAAGAAGTTTAGGTAAATTATAGCAACAAAGTGCGCATGCTCAATTTCTTCGAATCTTACGTATGGGTGTGTACGAAATCTAACGCAAATTTGCTAAATCTGACTATTTAATCCACTTTAACAATTTTGAGTCCTCATCAGTTGAGCTCTTGAATTATTATTTGATGATTTTGTAATGATCATGATGTTTATTTCCTACTGTAAACGAAGAATTTTCGAAGCTTATCTACTCAAATTTAGGCACTTTAGAATATTCAACCATTAAGCTTTAAAATTACTACATGGGTATTTTATGATTAATTTCTACTGTCAATGTAGTATTCTCAAAGTTTATTTACTTTAATTCATCAATTTTGAAACTTCATCAGTTGAGCTCAAAAATTATACTCGATGACTTTATAATTATTATGATGATTACTTCTCCCGTCAATGTAGAAACTTGAAAGTTTATTGACACTAATTCAGTAACTTAGAACCTTCATCTGTTATGCCTTAAAATTATTACATGGTTATTTCAGACATTTAAAAAAATGGAATTTTCTCACTGGTTTAGTGGAAGCTGTTACGTTTTGAAATAAGAATTAGATAATGTTTGTATTATGGAGAATTAGGTAAAAGCGTTTTCTTATATCTTCAATAACTTTTAACTTGTACAATAGAACTCTAGTTTATGTTTCAAAATGTGTAGAAAATTTTGTATTTCTTTTAAGGATTTGATTAAATAAAATATAGGAGTGGAAGAAATAGGGTACATTTCTTGCCGTACTCAACAGAAGCCATTTTTATAGAGTAAACTATAAACTATTCAGCTTTGCCAAATATTATACAGAAAACATTTAGCTTATGACTCTACTAAAAAAATAGATTATTGCGCGTACTGCATTACTTAGCCATTTTTTATTCATTATGTCAGGTTATAAGAATGATCAACCGGATCGTTTTCCATAGACATTAGAATTTACTGTAACTGAAATAAAAAAAAATTTGTACTGAAAATCAAAATTAATGGAGAAATGATACTGAGTCGTTGCGGATACACGTAATAAATACTGCTATTGATTCAAAGATAATTAATTTTGGTAACAGTTACTAATTCAAGTAAACTAATAAGTTTCGTACTAAAAAGCAAAATTAATGGAGAAATTGAACTAATTCCTTTAAGAGCGCTAAACAAGAGGACAAACTATTATCGACATTAATGATACTTATTTTGGTAATGATACTTAGTTTAATAGGTCATAATTGAAATATAAAAAATGGCCATGCTGTAAAGTGTAAAATTAATGGAGAAAATATACTTGTTTATTATTATGGATGACTGCAAAAAGTCGCCATACTATTATTGGTACCTCAGGTTGTAAGCAATGCTGGCATTATGGAAATATATGAAGTTTGAAATGTAGGGTGACCTGGTGTAATTCCTGATCAAAAAATGCAAACATCTATTTCGTGAAAAAACTATTCAAGATAGAATTTCAATATTTAGTGGAAGTTTGAGGCTATATGAGATGAGTCCTATGCTACCTTCTTTTGTTTGAATATCTAGTTAAATTTTTAGTGATCAGGAATTACCCCTTCTCTTGATCATTTCTGGGGTAATTCTCGATCACTTCTGGGGTAATTACTGATCACCAGTTTTTTATAGTAAAGGAGCTGTTTAAAAATAATTGTACAATGTTAATTAACAAATAAGACATCAAAATCAAACAAATAAACCAAAAA